>NW_009604381.1:29370-51181 GCF_000690535.1 Cariama cristata | reverse complement strand
ACTCTTTCCTATCACCTTTCTGTTTCGCATGTTGGAGACTCTGAAGAGGGAAAATTTTATACCTAAAGTCCAAGGCCCCAGAATTTAAAACAAACCACCAAACAGCCTACCACAAAAAAAAAAAAAAAAAAGAGTGCTTCAAAAAAGCTAAAAAGCTTCTGAGAGACATAGTTTATGTAGGACAGAGAGAAGAATGACATCAGAATCAGGTATCATGCTGCAATCCAGTCAGCCCCAACAAATTTCCACATAAAGTGGGCCACGGAAGCTGGAGAAGAGCCAGTACAGCAGAAAACCTTCAGGGTTATTTTGCATAGGACTATGCAAATTCTTCACGAAGCTGAGGACTTGAGATCAGAGCTATTTGCTTATCAACTTTCACCAGCACTAAAACTCACATAACTAACCTTAGAAGACAGCATGTTATTCTGAACAATATTGCTGAACAAGCAGTTGAATAAAATCAATTACTTGCTTAAGAGATTTTTAAGACATACATTTTCTTAATTATTGTCAGATATGCAGGTCAACAAAAAAGAAGATTGATTCCTGGATAAACAGAGTAACGGTGATGTTAAAACGTTGTGTGAAAAGACAAATTGTGAATTAAAGCATTTTAATGCTCATTTTAGTGAAATGATAGGAATAATCAGGAAGCACTTGCAGCCAAGAAACTGTACACAGCCCATCTGCCCATCAATGGCATAATGCAACAACCTCTCCAGTCTTCATCTTCTTACCACTTACACCCTGCTGATCAGGATGCATTCCTTCTTGCCTAGCCATATATTTATACTGATTAATGTAATATAATGACCATGCTGTTTGCATCAGCAATGTTGGAACAAATTGGCATTAGCTGGAAAAGTCAAGTCAGTCTTATTTTTTATGACCCAGTGCTCTCATCTCATCAGCTCACTGATACATGTTGTGCCCCAAATTGGCCCTCAACATCCAAAAAGCAAAGTAACCCCAGACCTGTCCCTGTAGAGAATCAGGGAGGTGAAATAACATGGTTTAGTTGTGTAACAGACTCATTCTTGTAGTGTCCAAGAACTTCCCAGCAGTGCTGCAATGCAACTAACAATCATTGTTTGTTGTTTCCTCCAGGAGAGAAATTTGTGCCATTCAGTGCCTTGTTTTGCTAGGGAGTTTTGGATTGTTTTGTGGTAGAATTTTTTTCAGGCTTTTGGAGGCAGGAGGGAAATAGGTTGTGTTTCAGGATGTTGAGTTTCTTAGAGCTTCATCACAGCAGGCATAAGAACCAAGAAAGTGTCACCTTGCCCATGAAAAGAGTGGTTGAGATCCGCAGCAGTGCTTAGTTCTTGGGAGAAATTACACATGAGTTCCTTTCCCTCCCAGTTCTCTCCCACAAAACACTGGCTAGGAAATCTACATTTCCACATCAGTCTATCTGTATCAGTACATAAAATAAAGTCAGGTATCTATTCCCCACCCTGACTGGAAGCACCACAGAGCAGCAGAGCAAAGCACCAGTAAGTTACACTCAATAAGCCACTCGCAATATACTTGCTCAAAGCCATTTGTCGTGCTTCATCCTTCCCTCCTCTGTCCCTTCCGCAGCATACGTAAATCAAAAGGTGGCAGTTGTAGCATTATTTCTTCTAGGTCCTCCCATTTCTCCTTTCCAAATCCTCACTCCCTGGGTAGAGGAGCTGTTATACATCTCTCTGTGTGTGTATATACATATATATATAAAAGATTTTTTTTTATACATATATAAATATGGGCCTTCCAGTCTAATGAGAGGAAAGGAAGCCCCACATGAAAGGATCATAACCCATCCATGCTTTGTGAAAGAATGGTAAATGCAAAGCCCTTGCATCTACACTGGCTTTGTACTGCAAAAGTTAAATATACTTCTCAAAGCAATACAGATAGGGTTAAGGAAGACCTCACCCCTAAAGACGCCAGCTTCCAGCACAAATTGAAACCAATTCCTGTGAAAGGAAAGCTGCTGAAAGGACAGCAGATGTTACAGGAAGTATGCATGTATATACAGTATGTATAGTATGTATACCATATGCATGCTTGCATATAGTATACACCTCAGTGTTCTACTTTGGATTTCTAGTAGAAAATTCTAGGAAAAAATAAATGCATAACACTAAAACTGCTACAGAGAGCAAACAATGAATTAAATTCAATTCCTCACAGAACAGCTTATTCAGTAAAACATAATGCCACAGTGTCTACTGGCTTCTTAATTAAGCCTGATTCGCTTCTAGTAACTTCAAAATTTTACTGCTGTTTTTTTCAAGGTGTTCGTGATTTTCTACCAGGATGGCAAAGAGTTACCAAAACCCTCACCAATTAGGTTTTTCCCATTGTATTCCTGTCGTCATTTAGGGGTTGTTTAACATTAGAAACGTATTCTTAAGCACTTCCTCACTTGCATTATCACAGATTTTCATAGATAATGCAAGGCAAGTTCCAAGGACAGCATTAAGTGTCTGAAACAGGTAATGAATAATCAGTCCAGACAAGAGATGCAGACAACACTGTTCCTCTTCTCTCAGTTCTGCCAGCTGCTAACAGTTTTGATAGTAAGCTGAATACTCGTAAATGCCTGCACCTCTTACATTAAGAAAAAAAAAGTAATTAGCCTTGTCTAAACAGAGAACAAACTTAAATCCTACCAACACCTATTTAAGGATTAAATTCCCATTCTACTGATAGGTTAATGGTGAGCAAAGCCAAGGGTTATTTCACATTCTTACCGGGCATGCACACAAATCAGTAAGCTACAGATAACACTGTTTATGTGACACTCACCCGGTGTAGCTTCTGCCAAAATTCAGGTCCATCCTCCATTTTTCTTAAGCTTGGTGGAATGTACCAAAAGCAAACGTTTGCATACTCCGGCTAAACAACAGAACAAGTGATTGCTTACGAGATGGAACAAATGGGACAGGGATACATGTTATAGCATGTCAGAGAGTTCTGATCTATTTGGGGGCAGCGGGGGAAGCCTTTGAGTTTATACCCTTTTCATTAAAACTTCCTTCTCCAACTCACCTTTTGTTTCCCTTTTTTGAAACTAGAAATAGTTTTCATACTATCCATTTCTCTTCCTGTTGCCTGAAAAAGGAAGCCTGTTGGGATTCCTTTTTCATTTCTTCTTCTTATATACATATTTAACTCTGCTTTGCTCACTAAAAGCTTTGGTTAGGAAAAATGTGTAAGAAAGGCATAGAGAGGTAACTTACAGATTTCAAAATTGAAGGAACTTTAAAGAGAAGAATATATTATCTTTTTAGTGTTGTTTGTTTGTTGGTTTTTTTTTAAATGGAGATTTCCTATGAGGTGTTTTACTCAAAACACACAAAGTCAATTTTTGTCACAATTTAACACTTGCACACCTAGCAAATTTTCTACTGAACAATGCCAATCTCTTTTTAAATAATGTATCGTACAGCACACTATGGAGTTAATGCTGGCTTTCTCAATTTCCACATTTTATAAGAATCTCAGGACCCCTCGCAGGGTACGTACCATCCCCTGGATATAGCCTGTCCAATATCTAAAGCAGGCCTTTTGAGCAAAGACATCTCTGCTTCCCTCCAGAGAAATTTTTCCTTTAAACTCAGCAGAGAGTTAGCTGCAAGACCACCAAAAATGGCTGTTCACCATGCATTATTTTGTGCTTATGAGGTTTCTGTTTCATATATGACTGAGAAAATATTCCCAGCAGACCAGTCCAGGGTCTCTACATTTCCTACTAATTTGGAACACTTTTTTTTTTTTCCACCTGTACAGATAGCAATAGCGCAAGGAATAGATGTGCCTTCTAATCCCATCTAACATTACCCACAAAACCACCCAGTCAATCTTGACCTATGTTATTTGCAACATGGTATTTAACTGGGGTCTAGATAATAACATGGATTATAAACTCGCACACCCCTCTCCCCTCTCACACGCCATCCTCATTAGTACTGGTTGAAAGGAAAAAAAAGAAGTTAAAAGGGAGCTTGGTAGCTGGGTCACACCATCTCTTTGGCCCACCGTGAATGCGGTTGCTATTACAATCCCAGGCAGTCTCCTGAACGAGGAGAGCCCACCGGCTGAGACGTGTTCTTTCATGAAAGGGCACTGAGAACTGCTCATATCATTTTCTGCCTTGCTTCAAAGAATGCATTAAATACAATTTAATCATCAAGAAGAATATCATTGCCAGCAGGAACAGCGCTCAAACCCTGCCACCTGCTGCCACTGAATGAAATAAAGCTCAGCTCTTAAAGTCCCATTTCTTTCCCCAAAGAGCATGCATTGAGTACACACATAAACACAGACCCTGAAAAAAGCAGCAGCTTCCTCATGAGCACACGCACTAGCTTGCTGTTACAAGGTTTATTTTAAAACTATTTAAAATCAGATGGCAGGAGCAGACAGATGGCATATATTGCCATATTGCCATTGCCTATATTGCCTTCTTGATTATCTCAGTTTCCTTTCATGTGTCAAATACACCATCCCCCTCTGACAATACCATTCATCCTAGAAAAACTTAACTACCCCCAGCCATGCTTCACACTATTTCTGGTTATCTTGTCACAGCTCTTATCCAAGCAGGTAAGCAATTATACCACACAAGAGTTCAAGATGACTCAAGCGTGAGTGGCATTTCCAGGCGGTAGAGCGGATCCTGTTACAGGACTCCCCTCACTGCACGTACCAGCTTCTTGTCCGAAGTCCAACTTCCTTTCAGAAAGGGCTCGGCTAACTGGGCCCAGCTGCCTCCCAGCAGTCTGTCTTTGAATTCTCACTGCTTCTCCCTCTGCACTCCTGAAAACCTTTTCTTAACTCTTGCTTAACTTCCTTCTCATAGCCCATACTATAGCACTCCCTCCAATCCCACTTTTAATCCAGGTGTCCTGTTCCTGTAGGAACTAAATGGCAGCCTCTGCTCTCAACAGTTTTCATATCCACAGTAGATCTGGGCTCTCTGCTAAGCTCTGCAATAACAGAAAATTGAGAGACTTGCCACTTTGCCATAACAGACTTATGGCATGCTTTGCCGTAACAGACTTGCCACTTTGGTAATCCCATCATGTGCTGCTGGCCCAAAATTCTTCACTCCATGTGAACTTCCCCAGTATGTGCTTTCGAATTAGCAGTTTTCAAAGTTAAAGGGAAAAGTTTCTATTGTATGAATACTATAAAATAATAATCTCTTTCATATTTCTTCTAGCCTAACCTGGAATGCTCATGGCATCAGCAAGTGTAAACCAAATCTGCATCATTATGGTTTATCTGTCTCCATGTGTGGCACCTACTTCATTTCCCTTCCTCCTCCATGTGCCCTCTTCCTGCCCACACTACATATCCCGCTGTCCTCCACACACGTACACTTCCAGCAACATAGAAGGTTTTTCTAAAAATGACAGGTCTTTGCAACATCCCCAGATACTAGCTTTATTAACAAAATGCTGAGGACAGGTGGACAAACAGCACTTTTGCTCTGCTCCCTTTCCTCGCTCTCCCCCAAGCAAGATCACCAACAGGTAATAAGCTGACAGGTTTAGCAAAGACTAGCGAAAACCACAACTTTTAGGTAGTTTTTAGGAAGATGGGTGTAGAAACAGAATTGAGGAAAAAAACATAGACTTTAATGATGAAAAGTCCATTTTTAGGATCAAAATATTCTTCCATCCAGCACACAGCCTTATCCGTAAGTCTGGCAAGCACTGCTTTTTTGCAGTCAGACTCTTCACTTTCACAGAAAAGTGTTCCATCTATACCCCCTGAGGCAATACAGGCCCAGAAGCTAGGAAAATATGTAGAGTGATGGTAGGGAATACAGAGCATCTTATGTGTTCAATCATAGCTGTGTGTCTCCAATACACAAGCTCATTAAATTATATACTTCAAATACAAACCGGCAATTGGCTAAAAAGAATAAAAAAAAATCTAACAATAGACACCCCCCCCCAATAACAACAGTTCAGTTCCATTTTCACTTACCTCCAAAAGCAGCTGGAATCCCTCTCTCTTCTTAATTTCCTCCACTAGATACCTGTAATTAAAAACGCAAGGTTTTAAAACATAGAACAAAAGAATATATAGAGACAACAAAAAAGGTCTTGAACATATACACACTTTTTTTTCCCTTCTTTTTTTAATCCCCTCCCCCTGCCCCAAGAAACCACAGAGTTAAACCTCATTTCTACCTGCTGTGAAAATGAAGTAGCTATCAGTTCCTGGAAACAAATGAAGGCTACAGCCAGACAAGGAGCACTGAGGAGTGGCCAAATTCTCTCCTCAAGCACAGATTTTCAGTGCAGCCATATGGCATAAATTGATTCTATTTGCACCAGGCTGTGAACTTTCCCAATGCAAATTTCCATTGATGTTGCTCTCTACAAATTAGTTCCTCCATCTCTTTTTCTCAAGCGCTGATGCTGTGCTGCCACGCTATTTCACGGTCACTCTGACATCTCTGGCGCTACTACTGTCACCGGGACCTCTTAGTTTAGCCCAGAATTTAAAAGTTTCCACGTTCTTCAAACCCAGAAATTTTCCCAGTACTGTCCTTGTTCCACGCTGTATACAACAGTGTACATTTCCATTTAGTGAGCCACTGCTGATGCACAATAATCCCTGGGCATCCTACGCTAACAATGCATTGACATAACTACTTCTTTTCTCTTTCACCTGCCAGCATGAAAAACCCAGAAGCCTTCAATGGGAAGATGGATTTGAATCAAAACTTTGGATCCAAATAGCTTCATTTTATAGAAATTTTTTAAAACATGACTTCAACTTTGCCATGGCAGACATCGCACAGGAAGTCTGAAGCAAAGAGGACACTTCGACATAGCTGGGACTTCTCTCTTTATTCCCTGCCTCAAAGCCTTCCCGAGGAAATCTCCAAATAAATTGCCTCAAATTCACACAGCTTTTCCATTTCAACAGAATTTTAGTCTTCTACATGAAGATTTTGCCATCTAACAGTAATAAAATTGAGACAGTTAAATACTGATTATGTACTTCTTTTGCTGCATTTATTTGGCATTTTCCTGCCTGCAGGTGCATTATTGGTCATCACACAAATAATTCTTTTATCCACTACTTGAGGAAGAAAAATATTGTCAAAATAACTCCCACCGTGGTCCTACCCACATGCCTGAAACTTGCCCCCACAGAGACACCTCTAGCATAGTTGTATCTGCAATGCCTGCTATTCGGCACACGTGCTCCAGAAACAGGTTGGCTAGGGAGGCAGTAAACAATACCCAAGATGGTATACATTTTTCAAAATAGAGCACAGGGAGTTGTCATGCTGTTTATTGTTAACAAGTATTGTGTGTGTGACTCATTACCTCTTAGCATACATCCCTGCAAAATGATTGCTGTGGTAGAGCTGCCACTTCCCACAACACCCAGCTCTATGAGTCGCACTATGCACTGTCGAGATGTTTCCTCTCGCTGTAACAAGTCGAGGTTCTGGGTCTTTTCTGCCATGACCACTTAGACCCTACTGTGTGCATTTGTTTGTTACCTGGCTGTTAATGTCCACATTACTGTTTAGCTTGAAAGAGAGGCATGCTGAGAGGTAAGCAGGAGGCTAGATATCACGTGAGCGTGTTGAACCTGTTTCTGTAGGGCAATTGTCTTAAGTAAAACAAGCTCAGCGCTTTTGTCCGTTGATTAGAAGGTACTTGTCTGTGCCATAAAAACAACAATCGGCAAAATCAGCAGGCTATTCACAAGACAGTGGCCCTCAATTTATATTTTTTTTTAATAAATCATGAAAAAGAAACCTACATATGATGACTTTTTTTTTTTTCAGGTCTGGAATTGTTAGAGCTATTTTACAATGCTCGATACCCTTCCCTTTTACCACAAGTCCCTTTTTTTTCATGCCACCATCTGACATAGGATAGCTGATGTTGGTCAAGCTCACAACACTGTTAATCATGTTCTTAACTATACTGCCAATAGCTTAAGAAGGCAGCCATTAGAAAATCCATCACCATAATTTAGCTTGCCAGGACCATTTGATGGCAGTGGAGCAATTTACTCTGTCCATCTTTCCTCAGTTGACAGTGCAGTTTTATTATCATGTCACGGTTGTAGAACGTCAGAAGGGCTTGAGTCTCAGTGAGGACTGGAGTGCACAGAGAAGTGGTATTTGCTATGATTAAGCCTTGCAGAAAATGAGGGGTGGAGATCTACAGTGAAAGTAGACATATGTCTGCTAAGAGTGGGTGTCAGAAGAAGAATCAGGCAGAAAAGCTGCAAAGATGCTGAAGCATAAAATGCAGAGGTGGTTATAGTTGTATCCTAAAAGCAGTTTACTTCTATTTTCTTTTTAGTGTACATCCTAAAGCAACATCCCTGCACCAAAAATAACCGGGGAGAAAAAAAAAACCCAACAGCAAAACATTTTCTGAAGTGATCAGCAGGATGCTCTACTGTACGCATTTTAAAAATAAGCCTTTTGAAATAGGCAGCATCACAACATTCCTGGGATATCTAATACACTGAGAACATGGTTCATCTCCAGAACAAGAAGAAATTAATGGAATAGCCAATAAGCAAATTTTGATGCAACAGAAAGACATGCCTGCAATTACCCTAAAATCTTTGAAGCTCTGCCTGGCCATAGGGGGGAAAAAAAAAAGTAATTTGCTCTTAAGTTCTATAGTCAGTGGACTAGTTCCAGAATTAATCCAGGTCTGTGTTCAGGAAGGCTGAAATACTATCTTTGCAACATCGAAGTAACACCTACCCTAACAATTCAGCAGAAAGGCTGCACAGCTGTTGAGTGGTTAGGAAACCTGGCATAGGGCCCAGTAAACCTGATGTCTCAGCTGCAAAGTGCCCATGTCCATGCAAACTCAAGATAGCAATGTAGCTAATATAAAGAATATACTTCATCAGATAATGACTAAGAATTAAATTTCTTCTTAAAGTTAAAAAAAAAAGAAAAAGACAACCCAGTCACTCCTTAGAAGCGCCACCAGCTGAATCCTAACGTTCACAGAAAATATTGATCGCAGAAAGGTCATTAATCACTACACTCTCAGTCAAATGACCTTGGCCAGTGACCTTGATAAGGCCGAATTCTCCTACTGATAGTGGAATGAATTCCTTGCTCTGTACAGATACAGAACAGTACAATGTTTCGGAACAAAAACAAGGTGCAATTTAACCAGAAGATATTAAGGAACACTTTACCAGCCAAACAGTGAGTGGCTTTTAGAGAAAAAAGCCACAGCTCATTTGGACTTTGCTGGTTTTGCTTCTTTCTTTTTATTTCGTTCTAATCCACTCTGGGTTTAGGTCATGGGTATTTTTAACAAAGCCACTTAAAGAAAAGGTAAAGTGAGACTATTCCTTTAATTTTCACTGGACTAAACATTCAATTCTTTTCAACGTGGTGGTTCGTATCGAAAATAAAATGGCAATATGGTGTAAGTGACTGTTTTTCAGGATTAATGATTTGACCCATGGTAGTGTGTAGCTAGCCCAGGAATTGGTAAAGATTTTACTGTGGTTTATCTTGTATAAATTCTGAACAAATATGATACTTCAAGGGAATCGTTTTTAATGGGCCATTATCTTATTTCAATATTATTTCTTCTATCGGAAGACAAAACCACCTGTGCATGGAAGCTTCTTTCCAGAACCGAGACATCACCATAAATTTAGAAGCACCTTCTAGCAAGAATTTTGCAGAATTCGCTTGTGAAACTCAGTTCTACAAGACCAAAAACTTAGTAAAATTGAACAGGGCAGGCGAGGGGAAGATTGCAAGAAAAAGATGCTTCAGTCCCTAACAGAACGTACTGTAAGCATTAAGAACTTCAGCAAACTTGTGGAGAAAAAACAAGAAGTATCTCAGAACAATATGCCTTCATATACCTCTACCACATCCTAACATTAACAGAGCATCCTCATAGAAATTTCCTCACATCATCGGCTTTCTGTGTATCCTCAGCCAGGAGGAATGAAGGAAACAGAAGAATTCACTTCTTGCTAGACAGAGCACAGAGCCTGGCACATAGAGCTGCTTTTACATTAACACCAGAACATTCAGTTTTGAGTTAGAAGAGGGTGTACTGGTAAACGTGACCTATGTCTGGGTCAGATAACATAAATGTTAAACAATGTAGATTGATAGTCTAATTTGGACTTCTATGTTCACCAACATCAATGCTTATTGCTAGAAGTAATAATTACTACTAAATACTGTGGCAAATATAATAACGCTAATTATTGCTATTAGTCCCTATGATACACAAACAAAAGGAGAAAGGGGAAAAAAGTAACATGGTCTGTTCCAGAATACGGAGTATCAGAGGTGTCAATATTTCAGTCAATTAAACAGACAAGACATATTCAAAATTGTGAGGCAGTACCTAGCCAAAGCCAGTGCCCTGTTTACTCTCTCTTCCAGGCCTGTGGTTCCCAACGCTTTCCACATCAGCCAGAATTTGAACGCATCCGGACGCCTGCTGCACTGAATGGACTTGTCACCAGTGTCATAGCTGACATCATAGAACTTGTCCTGCTGGAACAGGTATGCGGCCTTGGCAGAGTAACACTTCTTCAGGAGGCCCTATTAGAAACACAATAGAGATTGATAATCACAATAGATTGCTGATAAGCAATTTCAAACCTTTTTATCTTCACAAGCCAAAGTTTTTTTCCTGTCTGTACCAACTGCTTAGTAAAACAGAACTGGATGTGCAGGAAACAATCCAAAGCTTATGGTGTGGTTTAAGAACTCTGGATGAACCTGAACCCAGTGAAGTCAGCACTGACAACAAGGAAACATTTTTTTTATTATTTTGTTTATAATGTCACTGAAGAGTTGCAGGTTGAAGAGGAATTCTGACTCAGATCTCAAGAAACCATGAGCGTGGGGACCATAGAAACAGTTGCCCAAAGACATACATGGGTGGGAAAGAGGGAGGAGAAGGAGAAGCCTATGTCCACTGCTCCCGTCTATAGATTGGAAGAACAGCCCCTGAGGAGCTTCCTACATGTTCACAAATGGCTCAATCTATTCCCTCTCTGTCAAACAAAGAACTTTATATACAGCACAGTTAGTTGGAAGATTTTAGCCCCAAGAAGTAAATGATTAATCCTTACCAGAAAATAAAGTCATTGAGGATTTAGCACAGACTATCTGACTGAATGGAAACACCACCAGGAGATTAGTACAACCCCAATTTTGTTTCTTTTTGCAGTTCAGATAATTTTAACATTTGAAAATGGACCTCAGAAAAGGTACTTTAGCATACTCTAATTATGGTTTGTTAATGTAATTACTTTTATTCAGCAATCTCCAGCTTCCAACTTGTGAGAGGCTGCCTGGGCAGAGATGAGCAGCAGAAAACAAAGATAAATGAGCAACGTGGGAAGTTCCAGCAAAGAACAAAGCTGAGAAACAGAAAGTACAGAGGTTGTTACAGGTTTAAAGGTGCAGGGGAAGAGAAGAGGCATAGGACTGGCCATTGGCTGAAGAATGAAATATTGAAGTATACTCTGTAATACCATGAAGGAGGGGAAGGACTGGCAGAAAGCAAGTTACAAGAGCAGAGATGAGGCTGGCCCTACAAGAAGCCCAGGAGACAGAAAAGGTTGTAGATTTGTCAGTGATATTAAAAGTGGGCAAGAAAAAATAAACTACAATCTATAAGATAATGCTAGAATAGCAATTCAGATGAGGTTAAAAACATGGCTGCAGCATTCGGTTCAGATCTGCAAACATGTATTTAAGAGACAGTTGAACCAGAAGTCTTCTGTGCAGAACAGACCAAGGAATACAAGCGGACAGCATGACTGAAGTTGCTAAACAGTATCTCAAAGAGCACAATTCATTTTCCAGTTCAACATCACTCTTCAATTTGAACCAACTGAGAAAGCACTTCACATTGCATCCTTTTCTCTGCATTTGCTGCAAGTCTGATTTTAAAATGGCAGACAGTGTCTCACATCACTCTTAATGAAAGCGTCAACTTCCCATAACAGAGGTACAATTCTTGATCTACATTACAATACACTATTGATAACTTTGGAATTGGCAATAACATAGAGAAAAAAAGGTCAAGACAAAAAAAATCTAAAGGAGAAATACAAGTTTACTAGACATAGTATTAAAAAAAAAAAATATGGCAGAAACATCCAGAGATTTAAGTTAATTGCTTTGTCTCTTACTGACTTTAAAATTTTGCAGAGTGTTTCTGCAGTGAGTGTACAGCAGGGTTGATCAATGTGGGACTATCTTCTGCCTTATCAGAATGTAATACTGCTGCACAATAGAGGACGTCAGAGGATATTAGTTCCCCTCATGCCTGTCATCTGAGAAATAATAACTTTTCTTTGTCACAAGAAACCTAAACTCAGTGCATGATATTACAGAAAGACTGAGAAGTTCACTTGAGATCACAGTACAGCTGCAGAGTTTCATAGTTTAAAAACAAATGCTCTAGAGTGAAAATGCAACAAGAACAAACTGTCCAATATAGCTGAGTGAACTCAAATTCCTGGGAACATATTTCATTTTTTAAACAAAAAAAGCAGCAGGTACTGTCCCTCTCTCCTGGTGCATCCAAAGCTGACAAGACTTGCTGGTTTGATGATCTTTTTCCATCTGCTTATCCTACTAATAATGCAACATGCTAGACAAATCCTGCTGAAGATATTGCCTACTGTCAATCTCTAGAGGCAAGTACAGTGACATCCTCCAGCACGTCACTAGAGCTGAGGAGAAGAAACAAAAATCATGCTTCCAGAGAAAGAAAGAAAGAAATATGCCAGACCAGTGCAAGAAGCAAGGTGGAGGAGAAAGAGAAGGGAAGAGAAAGGGAACGTTGCAGAATAGAGTTTGGGTGGGGAGGACAACAGAAGAGGAAAAAAATCCAAGATAAATTTTATGCTTAAGAAAGCAGTTACTCCTGGATCGCTGCCGTCTCAAATATAATAGACTCCAACATGCTGAAGACATAAAAGTCATCTCAGTTTTCCTAGTCAAATGATGGAAAAGTAGAAGAACAAATGAAAAAAAAAGGGAAAAAAGTATGCTCTCTAACTCAATATTCTCAGTCCCAAGAAGACTCCAACAGTTTTCCACACAGTAACTGAGCTGCTCCATCTGTTCAGAAGAATCGCAAAAATTTCATTGGAATTGCCCCATTTGACAAGTTTGAGATTCTTTCTTTGGCATCTTTTATCTTTCTACCCTTTGTACAGAGGCTAATGGTAGTGCTCTGCCTTATGCTGGGCTGTGAAAGTTTAGAAAATGAAAATACTACTTTCATGGAGGCCCCAGTCCACTATGAAGTTTCATATAGCCTTTGGTTTTGATAAAGTCTATGGATAGTTGCTGTGTGTTCTAATTAATGGCAAATAAATGAATAGTTATTGATACTGAAATCAATATATTGAGAGCTCCAGTTCCATAATTCAACATATTTTTCTCATTGAACACACATACAGAAAGCCTTCTGATCTCTTTCCATTTCAGTTGCTGGTTAAAAGTGAATTTTAATTTCTTTAACAAAATATCTTTTCCCCAAGCTTTTCCCCCAAGACAAACATCTTCCTGATTTGCCTCATCTGAAGCAATAAGGACAATCTTTTGAATGGCATACTTGAAAATTCTCAAAAGCAGTGCAGTGCAAAAGGCCACCCCTGTAATCCACTTCAAGAGATGAGAAGGAGCTCTCAGTTGTACTAACCTCAAGCAGAAAGCAATGGGAATAGAGTATTTCCTGCAGCTGCCCTGGAAAGGAATCAGGGAAGTAGAGATCTTTGTGATACTGCTAATGAGGAGGAAGCGATTACACTGTAGATGGCTACCATGATCACATCAATCATATTCTGTGCTAAACTGGGATTTCATTAGTTACATTCTTTGAGACTTTATTGTCAACTGATAAGTAAAAATTCTGCTCATTCCCTAGAATTGATTGCTAATTACCTAACCTAATGCTACAGTCTAACGAGTCACTGAACTCTGGCAGTGATGATAAACATTAGTTCTCTATTTATAGGGTGACAATATTCACATTTATATGGATTATAGCAAGGACAAATCGGAGTAGCTCTGTAGTCTTAAGGGAGCACGTACAATCCAAGACTGATCCACAGCATTTTAAGAACATATAAGAACAAAGTCGACTCACTAATGTTTTGAGAATATTGGTCCACCTAGCTTTGTGTTTAAACAGTCACTGTAATTCACACCACACCAATACAAGTGTTTTCTGAGTAAGACTATCTTATTACAGAAGTGGTGGAAGTTACTCAGGGCATAGCAGTGAAAAAGGGAGAGCTGTGCATTTCTTGAGTGTTTCAAGCACTGAAGAACTACTGTCATTGATCTGAGCTTTTACGGAGGATTAACCTATCTCTCCTTCCCTTTGGTGAAAATGCTTCTCCCTTCTAATCAAGTCAAACACATATCCAAAAATCGTTCCAATTTTGTTTCGCGAAGGCTGGAAGATACTCTTATCAGCATTTCACTGCAGTTTATCTTTTTTTTTTAATCTGTATAGGAAAATATTTAGATACAATGTTTCATTCTAATCATCTAGCTGCAATGTCTTAAGGCTATTAACGTTGCTAAACCACATAGCTTTATTAATGCTATGTGGCAAAAAAACCCTAAACCAAACCAGTCACTATTACTTTTGCCAATGCGAAATTAGGGTGTTAACACTACATCAGAAATGTGATGATTCCTTCTAAAGATTACCTTTTCATACTTAAGGTAAAATACAAAGCTTGGGCTTGTTAAACAATCTGTACTTTAAAAAAAAAAAAAAAACACAGACAGAGAGAAATAAAAACTGAAGGTGATTGTTTGTCCACTTTACATCAGCTAACCCTAATCTTGAGGTATTCCACAGTTTCCAAGCAGACCTCAAAGCAATTGGGAAGACAGGCTAACAAAACTTCCTTAATCAGACCTTCAGAGGGAGCTAGGGCTTGATTCATAAATGAGACTTAACATCTATGCAGAATTCACCACTTCAGAATCTGCCTGAGGTTCCTTGAACGTTCATGAGCAAAGCAACGTGTGCCAAACTCTTCCAGCTCCCACCTCAGCATCCAGCTCCACTGACGCATCATAACCACAGTGTGAAGGAATTATGTTCACATATAAACGTGTGCTTCATCTGCAGCCATAGGTATTCATGTAATTTAGGAGCAGTGGAACTAGCTTCAAAGCGAGAAACCGATATGCATACTCTTCCCTTCTCTTACTGGTGTGAAAATAGCATTTTTAATGGGAAACTGGATTCACCTGCCTGTTCTGGTATGGAGAGGATCAAAGGGAAGGAAGGCCTTTCTGCCAAAGTTTCTTAAATATGCATTTGATCTTTTTTTCTGAAGGATTTATATTCCAACACCTTCAAAAAGCTGATAAGAAAGCACTAAAATTTGTATGTGCGTCTGTTCGCATATAAAGACTGCACTGGCATACAGCAAACATGTATGTGCCAGTTTTCCAGGAATTAAACATAGAGTAAAACACTCTCTCCTCCCCATGCAGGGGAACCTTCTACTTTCCAGAATGTGTTTCACTGCACAACAGGATCTGATTGTAAGATCAATAATGCTTGTGTTTTCACCCCTCAACAGCCCAGGATTCAGCAGCCAGGGCAGCTAAAATATTTCATTCCTCTCCATTTCTTTCCCCTTTCTTTCTGAGAAATTTCCACTATGCAGCCCAAGTAGTCTAATCATTACCTGGGGCTATGTCTATGTACTGGGCCTAATTATTTAAAAATACAGCACCGAATTCTTCCCAAGCCTGCAATTAAGGCACCACATTAATCTTAGTCAATAACTTCATTCTGCTTGTTTTTCACCCTGGAATTAAGATAAAATGATGGATGGGTAGTCCTGGAGTCTAATCCTCTTTAATCCCACAGACTCTAGTCTAAGGGAAGGAGGAGGCACACTTCTCCTTGCTGTCCTGCCATGTCGCACCCCTGACTTGGAGCGATCATATCCAAGAGAGCACTGATTAGCATCTATGCTCTTTGGTCCTCATCAGTTCTTACCACCAGAACTTAGTAACCAATTACACAGATAGCTAACTACTAGCAGCTGAACAGAAACTATTAGCTGTTTTGACAGAGATTTATAAAAGTGATTTACAAACCACGGCCACAAAATAGTGACGCAAACCTCCGGGGCTCCATGTCTTCATGATGTTCAGCCATTCATAACCTATGAAGTATAAGCTAAAACTCACCCCTATGGTGGACAATGGGCACAAGTTTTAGAAGGGCTGGGTTTGAAACAGGGCTTGAAATAATTGATGTCTTACTGGTTTCTTTATTAAGATAGAAGAATTCCAAAGATATCAGCAGGGACTTTTACCACATTGCAGACTCATCTCACTTTTGTGCCACTTGAGATCACAGCTCTGTTGTTTGCTTGCTAGACCTTTTAATTAGTCAGGGCTTTTGGAAAGTCTAAATCACCCTGCAGATGAGGAAGAACCAGTAGAGTGATGAAAGAAGGCTCAGCACCTTTACCTACATGTGCTCCAATGCCTATCCTTCTCCTTTCCCACTCTGGTGCACCCCTGTAAGGGGATGTGAAGAGGAGCTCTGCCTACTTCAGAGATGCAGTACTGCTGCAGTCCCCGTGGATGACAGCTATTCTGAGCACTTTGATGAGCTTGGTGTTTAAGTGCTGCAGACCCAGGTGACAAAATACTCAATTCTGAATGCAAATCATGTGCATAAGTTAACTAGCAAGGGCACCAGCTGCAAAAGTTGACCACTGGTGAGTACAGTCACTTGCATCAGTTTGACCCTGCTCTCTTATTCACCTTTTATGAATTTTGTGGTGAAATTCAAAATATTATCATTCAGCCTTTGCACTACAGTGTGGTAAAATTGACTTGCAGTTGTTTTCTAATTATTTCCACTTCCACATTACAGCAATGATAACCTACCACACTAAAAAAAAAAAAAAAAAAAAGAAAAAAAAAAAGAGGAGGAGGACTTACAGAGCTGTCTTTTACCAGAAGAGCACAGCACTGGATTCCTGCCAACAGCATTTTATGGGGATTCCAGGCGACAGAATCAGCCCTGTGAAATTTATAAGCAGAGAGAGGGAGGTGGAAATTGCACCTGTAATCTTGGGTACTGGAGAATCAAAAATGGGTAAGCACAATCCAAGCAAACAAATCAGATTTCCCAGTTTCCCCACACACACATCCCCATAGGTTCAGAAATCTCTCCAATTGATAGTTACATGTATTTTGGAAAATGCAGCTCTCACGGAGGTCAACAGGGCACAAACTTCTATCTCAACCCCTAGTAAGTGTGCCCATGAACTACGCTGACTTACCTGTGGATGCCGTGAAGAAGTCTGCAATGCTTCCTTGATATCAAAGCCGAGCCACCCCAAGAAGCCTGTTGGAACATTTATAGAGCCAAGACAATATTATTTGTATAAAGTTCTTTTACTAATGCTTCAACTAATAATTTCTGAAGATGTTTTATCTCATTTAAAACTTAGTTTACTAGACAGTCTGTGGGTTAAATTTTGGCACCTACTGAAACAAAGATGGCAGCCTGGGGCTATGCCTGAAGTAGAGGAGCTGATGGTTTGTGCCGATACATGAGCCACAAACTACACTGTCCCTTCTCTGTAAGCAAGGCCACGAACTAAAGTGTCCCTGCAAACCAGACCCATTCCTGATACTGAACCAGAGGTGCTTCCTTTCCCCAGCCTAAACCTAAGCAGGGAGAGTAGAAAGCCCCATTTTGCATAGCTTCTTCCTGCTGGCTGTTTCCTTTCAGAGACATACACAAGGGAAACAGTATAATTATATGACAATCTCTGCCAATTGCAAAGTCCAGGCTCAGATTTTCCACAGAGTTTGGATATGAAAAGCGAAGTCAGTGAGTAGGCGATAGCAGCATTTCCGTTACCAGCAATCCAACTGACGTTAAAATGGAATAACGCTCACCACATCTCTCTCAGGTCATCTAAGAACTAAGTGTGTGGTCTAAAAGTCATTTAGGCCTCCTCTGTAGTGAGGAGCTCTCCACTCAAACTCCTCATCGAGTGTCATCTTATCTATTCTAGATACCTGTCTATGGGTGACACCTTTTGCAGATGTCTCTCTCCATGGACTACAGAAGGAACCCAGACAAGAAGCTTTTATTACACAGGTTTAATTTCTGGGCAACTGCAGTCAGGAAATGTGATTCTCATCCATGAATTCTACAACGATCAGATTTCACCCACCGGGTGCTATGAATCTTCAATTCTCAAACAACAATATTTGTCCACAGGGGAGGAGTGGAGAGAACATGCAACAAACAGTATTCGTGTCATGCAATGCATTTGAGAAATTAATATTAAATATGAAAAAAAGGATTTTCAATGTTCATGCAAGTAAAATCCACTTAAGCAAATTCCCTGTGAAGCAAGCAAGGCTCCTTGGAGACACACAGGAGGCATCAGTCCACAAAACATCTGGACTCAGCTTATTTTAAGAAGAGATTCATACATTTTGGTCTAATGAAGAAAAAAAAAAAGCCAGGACTCTTCACTGATGTGATTAAGCATGGAGAATACATGATTGTTTGGCTTTTGTCCTTTTTTTCTTTAAAGAAACAGATGTGATAGCTGATCTATGAATTCAGCATCAGTATTTGCTTCATAAGCCATACATTAGGAATAAAATCTGCTATCCCTGGGAGACAGGAATGGTAAAGGCTTACAAGGGAAATTAAAGGTTAATAGCTTGTCTTAATGCATGTTGTTCTCATTAATGCAGCACACTAACGCACCACATCATATTTTATGTTGTCATGCTCACAACATCCTTGCTGAGAAAAGGGCTGCTGCTCAATCCATAGGTGGGATCTAAGGTATGAAATGATTTGCCTCAAATTTCACAGTAATCCTGCGGCAGTAAACCATGACTCGGGTTTCTCCAGCTAGCCCAAATTTGCCATGTTATGGGAAGACCCTCAAACTGAACTTCCTGTTCATAGACAAATTTTACTCTTTTCATTCTGATTCAATAAAGTCACTAAGTTATTCTCCGATTGTCATAATTCAGGAGTAACCCATTGAAATATAATAAATCTTTACAAAATTTCATCCAAAGGTGTCTGTATCTGAAAAAGTTGACATTTTCACGCTGTCTCTGAAAAACAGGACTAGAAAGGCCCTCAAAAGAGGTCATCTCGACAGTATGCCACTCCCAAAGGCAGGATCAGCTATACTCATCTCATTTCTGTCAAACACTTGTCTTTTCTAGAGCTTATTAATCAATGAACATACCCAGTTTGTGATTAGCATCAAAGTAAAAAAATAAGGTGCAGAGAGACATCAGCAATTGCTGCCTGCACAGCATCGTTGGCACTACTTTCTGCCTTTGTTTTAAAAATTACTGCTGGAGATCTGGAAGAGAGGGATGGCAATACTGGAGGTCCAGGCATCTCCGCCACCTTTCAAAATCTCCTTCAGCCACAGTTCTACAAGATGAGTTTGTGCTCCACACTTCTGTACCTAGTTCAAAGACCAAGTGCTTAGGGATCCAGGGCTGGCAAAAAAAAAAAAAAATCCAACAAAAAACAAATTAAAAAGCACCTAAGACGACTGAGAATCACTGGCTTTGTCTGGTTTTAAAGACCTCTAATGATGGAGGCTGCACAACATAACCACTTAATTTGTGTTTAACAGTAACAGCCCTACTGATTTAAGGTGTCAGTCCTAAGCAGTGTTACCTCTTGTCATACCTGCAGCGGTCAGGGGAACAGATTATTCCTTTTCTTTTTGCGGTAGCTTTTAAAGCATCGGTAGACTATTACACATTGTCTCTTCATCTTTTCTAGTTTAAATAACATCAGTGCTTTCAATCTTTCCTCATTGGTCATAATTTCTAGACATGGTTCTGTTTATCCTCACTGCTTTATTATTTTCTAATTTTTCTCCTATAGGTCCTTAACCTTCTTGAAATGCAGCTTTTTATTTGGACTCAATCTAGATGAAGATGGAGCCCCAAGCAGAAAGAGAGAATTATTTTATACACCGTCTTTATTCAATTCTGAAAGACATTTAACCCTATTTGAAAATGCTTGCAATCGCTGATTTGTGATGTACTGCAAACCCCAGATCTTTTTCTGAAGATCTGCTGTCTAGCCAACAATCCCCAGCCTGTGTTTGTGCAGTTGATTTTTACAGCTTAAACTTAGAGCTCTATCTTTATTGAACCATAGCCTAGTTTTTCCACTGTTTTTCTCCAAACTGTCAAGATCTCTTTGATTTCTAATCCTGTCCTCCCACTGCCTCTCGCAGTGGTTTTATGTCACTTTCAAATTTACTCGGCGTATTCTTTTTCATCCAAGTTCTTAATGAAAATACCAGATAACTTCTAACCTAGGATGGACCTTTGTGGAATCTTGCTCCTAATTTTCTCCCCTTTCAGCAGTCAACCACTGGTAACTGCTCTCTGGGTATGATTTTCCAGCCAGGTTTTCACTCACCACCACAGCCACAGCTTGGCATGTTGCTCTGGCTTTCTGATGAGATATTGCAAAGATACAATAAAGTTAACTGCTTCTCTTCCATTCAGGAGACTACAAAAAGCAAGCAGATTGATCATACTAGATCAACACATTTTGTTTACGACAAATCCAGCTGAGAGCAACGCAGGGTAGCTCAAAACACAAAGATTATCACTTGTGTCCCATGCAGTGTAATTGGTGGCCAGGTATGAGAAAATTACTGTGTTTCATATGCAACAAACTGCTTACAGCTGAATGATGGGAATCACAGTGTTTGCAGCGTGATTAAACTAACTGCCTAAGCACAGGCTAATAGGTCAAACTTTATTTTCTGTACTGGTCTAACCATAGGAAAAAAAAGAGTCAAAGTAAGGACCAGCAGGGAAGAAATACTCATACATAGTATTTAAAGCTACATGAACACAATATATGACATACATAAGTGCTGGAGCTTAGTGCATAGTGATGATGCAATACATCGCCAATTAAGAAAAGGCATCATAGAAGTATGATAGAAGGCAACAAGCAACTGGAATGGGTGTATGAATACTGTGATGTGCACAAAGTGAGCCTGGTTATAGTCTCTGCACTTAGGCTGTTGAATGGCTTGACTGCTGAGAGTTTGGGCTTATTGGTATTATCTTCCCAAAAAAACCTTTCTCCTTAACCCCCTTTTCCTCTTTAGGTTTGTCTCCATGTGAGAGCTTATCTACTATTTCTGATTTTATTGAAATTTATCTTCCTGAAGCCTACTGATCTTATGTTGACGTTCTCCCTCTTGCCCTTCCTAAGAATCGTGTGCTTTATCACTTCATATTTAATGAAAAGAGTCTCCCTAAGGCAAACATATCAATTTTCAGGATCAGAAAATATTCTGAAATGAGATACATCAGTGTAAATCTGGAAATAATACCACTGACATTCATATAAGGTATTCTTATAAACAGCTCTTGAGACCATTTGCAGTAGATAATCCCGATTCCCATCAATGATACATAAAAAGTCCTAAATTAGCCAGAACTTCCCCTGTTTTTTAATCTTTGTTTTAATTGCACTGTATCTTGTTTTCCTCCAAAGTTACAGCAGGCCCAAACAGCAGTACTCACTTGCTATAACTCAGACTGAATAATGGGTAAATCATTCAACAAGCAGGCTGGCCCTTCAGAGGAATGTAGATCTCAAAGCTTTCAAAAATATTCTGTTCTTGCCTATAAGACTAGAAGGAGGTAGGCTTGCTTAAAAGCGAAGTAAAAAATCCAACTCTTCACTATGTTTCT
>NW_009604381.1:19493-29339 GCF_000690535.1 Cariama cristata | reverse complement strand
CTCTTTCTGAATGGCAGATGCTTGGTCTCACTGTACCTTTTCACCTATTATTCTAGTAAATCTATTTCCAGTGGTGCTGTGAGTGAAAAAGGTCACATTACAAATTACAGCCTGCTCATTTTACCATAGCACATTTGTATATACATGTATGCCTGATGTCACTTACGTGGAAAGCATTCAGTGTTTTCCCCACACCCCGTTCTCATATAAATACAGCTAGAAACTTCAAACAAAAACAGCCTTCCGCTCGACTCTTCATAGAGAGTGAAAGGAAAGATGGAAAAAATACTGATAGAACTCCTGAGAATCATTGAGAGTTTCATAACATGAATCACATCTTAACAGAACAATTGGTCTTCCAGACCGTAAACCCAATTTATTACTGGACATTTGTCGTTCTCCTGAGAATCAATTAACATCTGACAACTATAGTCACTGTTCAAACAGAAAATTAACTTTAAAATATTCACTGACATTTTTACCTTAGTTTAAAATGAGGCAAAATTGGAAGAAGAAAGTTAATTCTTTACAAAACACTATCAACTGCCTATGAAGTATATAGTTCAGAATATGGCCCAGGTTCATCCCACCTAATTTTAGTTATTCAGCTGCAGGGAGTATGTTAGGAGATTACTCATTTTCTTCCTACAGCTATTGAAGATGGCTCCAGCCATGTCTATTCAACTCACCTAAGACCCAACACAGACTCTGAATACATCCCTCTTTCCACTGACTATACACAGAGGCTAGCATCTAATGTGAATGCTGCACTTCTGCTGAAAATCTGCTGGGTTGCTCTCACCAGCACACAGCCACGAGGAGGCTTTGCAGACACTTTAAATACTAGGGCTAAATTCTGCATCTTTGCCTCCAGGTCAATAAGAAAACTCTTTTGAGTCACCCATACAGTGACTTTATTTATTAATGTCTGTAAGATGTTTATTTGAAACACACATCACTGCCTGCGTGATTTTTCCTTAGATACTCAACACTAAATAAACACTTCAAAAATTTAAAGCAGGTCTAAAAATCTCCATTAATGCTGCTCCAGATTCTCTCATTGCTCCATGGCTTTTAATCTAGCTATTCTGGAATTGTGGCACTGCAATTATAAAGATAATCCAATTTTAGAAAATATGAGTGACCTAGTTTTAGAAAAACACACTTACAGCTAATTCTTTCAGGTAATAAAAAGGCTCAATGATTATTCCAAAAAGGTTTATGAATGGCTTTTAATATCCAAACCTAAAATTATAAAGACATGAGAAAACAAAAACTTCTGAACAATTTAGGAAAAATGTAAGGAGATCTACAGGAAACTCAAAATTGTAAATATGAAACAGAATAATTTACGACCAGTTGAGTCAGAAATATACCTTTATTTTAACCTGTATGAACCATACACCACAATTCTGATGTGTCCATTCTCCAATAGAATGTGAAAAGAAACCGAAGTTATATTTGTATATAATCACCCTTGAAGTATTTTTAGGAGGCAGCAAGAAGAAGAAATTGATTTTAAAATCATTTTGAAATATAACCTGACAATGACACAAAATAGCTTTGACTGTGTGTCACAACCAAATTATTTGCTGTTTTTCAGCACATGTAACAGACAAATCAGAATGTATTTCTGTTCTCTAAGGAAAAAAATTCCAGTTATTAGAGCCCAACTTACTTTACAAAGAAACATCAACAGCCAAAGAAAAATAGCAATTATGAAAAAGCAATGCTAAATAAAACTACACAGTATACAAACTCACATCAACATGAAGCCAGAGGCCATGCTTTTCACAGATATCGGCAATTTTATCCAGAGGATCAAATGCTCCCAGCACTGTTGTGCCTGCCGTAGCACAGACAAGAAACGGCGCTGACCCCTGCAATAGGATTCAAAACAAAAAATTGTCATTTGCACTGCTCATTTCCTCCAGTACATCTGCAGAGCTGTAGTATAAAAAGGTCTAGGAATGTAGGACAAAGATGCGACAGTCTACATTTTAGTTTCCCAGTAGAATGAACTGCATGTAGAAGTGCTGCCTTTTTTTTTAAAAAAAAAAAAAACCACAAACCAAAGCAGCATTTCCATTTCCAGTTAATGCCATTCCAGGGCAGACTTTACCAGCTTCAGACTGTTTTGACAGATGCTAGTTTTGTCAAGATCAAAACATACAGGATATTTGACATCTCTCGTTATACACTGATTTTCATTTTTCAGTTTTCCACATTTTACTACCATATTTGCTGTCATTCCGCCAAATAAAATAAAGCTACTAGCTCAGCCAGCAGGCTACCCAAGCAAGGAAAGGGCTCATTCCTCTAGGGCTTCCACCTGCCTTGTCTCTACAATGCCCCTGTTCTCTGCCTGGCGAAGAGGAACCTTCAGTTAGGGAACACGATTTGCCTTCGGCAGCACTGGCACACACCACAACTGGGACAATCATTGCTGGCTCATCCCCATGCCTGATCTAGAGCAAAGCGTTATTCTCCTGCTCCTACCCCTGTCTAGAAAACAGAAAGGGCTGTAGATGGTAACTGAATGTTAGGAGAGAAACCACTGGAAATCTCAGCCAGTTTTAAGGTCAGAGAGGTGGGACAAGGAAAACTTCCGTCAGGCTGCAGTCTCAAACAACGATCACAAACCGTCCATTTTAGTATCAGTGGCTTTGCTTATCGCTTTCCCATTCAATTAATAGCTGGGGCGCAGTTACAAAAGCAGACTAGGTCATGTACCCTTCCATGTGCCTGTCAGTGAAAAGTAACCTTAGAGTGAATTTAAATTAATCCCACACATTCAACAAAGAATTCCCAGCCTATAATTCACTCCTTGGCCATTCATTCCTAGTACAACTGAGCACAAAAGTCAAATTCATAAACCAGCCTGAAGAGGCCAGGTATGTGCCTGTGCCTGCCTAGGAGCAGAAACTGAAACAGTGAAAAGAATTGGTGGAATCCGTAACAACTCCATGAAATTGAGGGTATCAGCCCTAGCGATGACTGTGCAGTCTTCACTCGCTGGTAAATACGTGCTGAAGGAACTCCTTGGCACGTTTCAGTATCTGGCCCACAGTGTGACAACACAGTTACTGAAGAGGCACTGAAGTTGTTATTAAATTGTACAATCTGGGATCTCTGGAGTTCATTTGCAGTGAATTAAATCTCTCAGATGATGTCTCTCTGCTGATGTAACTCAATGTAGCTTCACTGAAATCAGACCTCAGCTGAAAAATCAAACTCCACACATGAGTCTTCTATGTATCTTCAGCTGAAATCTAATCTCTCTTTTTTTAAAAAAGAAAGTGTTGCCACTTTTAAACATCTGCTACAGAGACAGGCCTGATTCACATTCACAGTCTGACAGTTTTATACTTCTTATATATACTTCTTATATACAGTAGAGGACTGTTAGAATGGTACATAATTATGATTTATTAGTATTTTTAAATTTCTTTACAAATTGCTAAAGCAGGGAAAAATAAACTTGGAATGAATTTAAACTAATCCCATACATTCACAAAGAACTACCAGCCTATAATTCACTTCTTGGTCATTCATTCCCAGTACAACCTACCACAAAAGTCAGTCACACTTACAAACCAGCCTGAAGCTCAAGTACAAAACACTTACAAGTGAGGCAAAGATGTATCTGCTGCACCTAGTTTCTGTCAGTGTTCTCACCAATTTTCTCCCACAGCTACATCAAAGTCAAAGGTTTCCCAGCAGCCAGTAGGCAACATGACTGAACATGGGGACAAGTCTAGGATCTCTACAAATTCCACAGATTGTTACCATTATGTTTCTCCCACAAAGAAGGGAATTAATTTTTTATTCTTCTTGGCAATGTAGTTAAATAAATCTTCCTGACTAAATTCTCTAAGAAGAGACCCAAGACTCTTGCTATTCATAGTCAGTGATCATTTTGTGCTCCTATCACTAGCAAATACATCCTCTGTTGTCTAGAGTCATTAGAGTATTTACTGTAATTCACTGAAGCGTCCTTCCGTAAAAGTTGTAAAGTAGCAATTTATCAAGGACAGACACACTTACTGAAGCGCTGATAAAATGAAAACCTTCCAATATACCTGCAACTTCCATTAAAATGCCAGTGAAATAGTGTTCTCCTGTAAGCAGAGCATTTTACTATAGAACATTTGTTTTTAAATTGTAGGGCACCATACTGAGGTTGACCTTTTTTAAAAATCATAAATGCTAGAGGATTTCTTTCAAATAACCATTAAATTTATTACTACATCAACAAACAAGAAATCTGGTTGTGCAAAAGCAAAGAGCTCATTCTCCTGTCAGCCTACTTCCTCTTGCTCCAGACTTTCCCTTGGTCAAGAAGGACCAGGTTAGGAGATCATTTAAGCAAACTGGACACCCACAAATCCAAACTGGGCCCCAACGGGATGCACCCACAAGTGCTGAGGGAGCTGGCAGATGTTATTGCTGAGCCACTCTCCATCATCTTTGAAAGGTTATGGAGAACAGGAGAGGTGTCTGAGGACTGGAGGAAAGCCAGTGTCACTCCAGTCTTCAAAAAGGACAAGGAGGAGGGAACTACAGGTCAGTCATCCTTGCCTCCATCTCTGGAAAAGTGATGGAAGAGCTCATTCTGGGTGTTATCTCTAAGCAGGAAGAGGAAAAGAAGGTTATCAGGAATAGTCAACATGGATTCACCAAGGGGAAACCACGCTTGATAGCCTTCTACAGTGGCATGACTGGCTGGGTAGATGAGAGGAGAACAGTGGATGTTGTCTAACGACTTCAGCAGGGCTTCTGACACTGTCTCCCATAACATCCTCATAGGTAAGCTCAAGAAGTTGTGGGTTGGATGAGTGGGCAGTGAGGTGGATTGAGAACTGGCTGCATGGCAGATCTCGGAGTGTCATGATCAGCGGTGCAGAGTCTGGTTAGAGGCCTGCAGCTAGAGGTGTTTCCCAGGGGTCAGTTCTGGGTCCGCTCTTGTTTAACCTATTCACCAACGACCTGGATGAAGGGATGGAGTGTACCCTCAGCAAGTCCACTAATGACACAAAACTGGGAAGAGTGGCTGATACATCGGAAGGCTCTGCTGCCATTCAGCCAGACCTGGACACGCTGGAGAGTTAGGTGGAGAGGAACCTCATGAAGTTCAACAAGAGCAAGCGTAGGGTCCTGCGCCTCGGGAGGAATAATCCAACACACCAGTACAGGCTGGGGGCTGATCTGCTGGAGAGCAGCCCAGCGGAGAAGGACCTGGGAGTCCTGGGGGACAACAAGTTGCCCCTGAGCCAGCAATGTGCCCTCACGACCAAGAAGGCCAATGGTATCTTGGGGTGCATGAGGAAGAGTGTGGCCAGCAGGTCACGGGAGGTTCTCCTCCCCCTCTACCCTCCCCTGGTGAGGCTACATCTGGAGTGCTGTCTCCAGTTCTGGGCTCCCCAGTTCAAAAAAGACAAGCAAATGCTGGAGAGAGTCCAGCAGAGAGGAACAAAGTTGATGGGGGGACTGGAGCATCTCCCTTGTGAGGAAAGGCTGAGAGAACTGGGTCTGTTCAGCCTGGAGAAGAGAAGAGTGAGAGGGGATCTCATCAATGCTTATAAATACTTTAAGGACGGGTGTCAAGAGGATGCAGTCAGATTCTTTTCAGTGGTGCCCAGCATTAAGGGGCAATGGGCACAAACTGAAACACAGGAAGTTTCATCTGAGTATGAGGAAGAACTTCTGTACTTTGAGGGTGGCCGAGCACTGGCACAGGCTGCCCAGAGAGGTGGTGGAGTCTCCTTCTCCAGAGATATTCAAAAAACCCCTGGACGCGTTCCTGTGCAACTTGCTGCAGGTGACCTTGCTTTGGCAGAGGGGTTGGACTAGGTGATCTCCAGAGGTCCCTTCCAACCCCGACCATTCTGTGATTCTGTGATTTTATTTCAGTCCTTCCCCCCTGCCCCCACAGCTTGCTCAAATGAGTAAAGTACAGGTTGTCTTCCACAGATAATGCAAAGTACAGAAAGAGGCGAGCAAGAGAGCTTGCTAGGTCATTAGGGCAACGATGAATCAATAGTTATGCTATCTAACCCGAAACTCAGAGGAGACAGGGTTGTTTGGCAGAAGATGTATCTAAATCAGATCTTGGTGAAAGCTGTTGCGGCCATGCCAGTGCATGACAGGACAGCACTGCCTTGGCTTTTTTATCAGCCACAGAAGTAGGTTTCCCAAGGTAGGATTCTATGGTAGGTATAGTCCACACCATCAACATTGCACTAGTTGCTTGGTATTCACAGATCATGGACTAAGGGCCGAACTCTGAATCCTACTGCTCTGATGTACAAACTGGAAGTGAGAAATAAGGAGAGCTAACCAAGCCAAAAGAAGATGCTCTGTGCTTTAGAATTCACATTCGGTCCTCCAAGCTCTCTAAAGGAAATTATGTTGACTATAGTAAATGTCTTACAGATCACAGGAACGTATGTTAATGTTGTCCAAATACACACATCTATACATTTCCAAATGCTGGCCTTTGACTTTCAACTTGGCAAAATTCCTGGGTGAAGAGAAGCACAGGACAGAATCTCTGCACTCTTGCTACAACAGTAGTAAGGACCAAATTTAGCATTTGTAACTTGTATGACAGTTTTAGAGACTAAGCCACATGTTACAGTTCTTGCCCACTTCAGAGGATAAAGCAATAGCAGCTGTAATTAACTGAAAAACCTACAGTTTTCATTTACCGTTTAAGGAAAACAAACACTGCATCCATTTAAAAAAGGATCAAGGGCAAAAGAAATCCTAGAAGAAATGTGCTAAATACTTCAGAGCAGCATTGTACTTGGGACTTTGATTAGTAGTAAACACCCTGTGGAATTTTTCTCCCTCATAAGACTGTAGCACCTAGAAGTCTTGGCTTGTTCCACAAGTTTGTGGCAAACAGATTGCACCTGTAAGAAAGACACTGTGACATTAGCTGCCCTGTTTTTAAGATTTCACTCACTCTTGGTTTTCCTTCCTTTCACTCAGACACAAGCACACAGTCTGCATACACTCCCCCTCTCACCTCTTTCCTGGCCCGTTGGACTTGTTTCTCCAGTTCCTCAGGTATCATCTTACCTCTAAGGGACACAGATTTAAAACTTTTTCAGTTACATTCAGATAGGTTAGTTATGTACAGCACTACTGCATTTTAAAAAAGGCTCAGAGACCACGGCCACGGCTTTTGCTTGCTTACCTTTCATCTGTTTTGATGAAGTAAACATTCTCTGTACCAATACCCAGAAAGGAGGCTGCCTTCTTCATGGAGTAATGACACTGTAAATGAAAAAGGCATGAAAAAACAGAAAGTACGCGATTAAA
Source organism: Cariama cristata (assembly GCF_000690535.1). Lineage (NCBI taxonomy): Eukaryota > Metazoa > Chordata > Aves > Cariamiformes > Cariamidae > Cariama > Cariama cristata. Next base: position 22,010 of record NW_009604381.1, on the reverse strand, counting down.
ATGAAAGAAAGGAATTTCTTAGGATAGGGAACAGTGAGACTGAAATTAATTTAACAGCAGCTAACAGTCATGACAACAGCATATCCTAACACAAAAAGCAAACTGACAAAGCTATGCAGCACCAAGACCATCCTGTATTTAACAATGACACACACTGAAGACTGGGGAAAATAAGACCAAAAAAAAGAAAAAGACGTGCATCATGTTTAAAATAAGGGCTTGAAAAAAAAAAAAGCTCTATCCATACAATTTTTTAAAGCTGGTTCTGCATCAGAATGAAAAGTAGAAATTCTGAAGTGTCATCAGGGAAGAATTATTAATTGTTTTAAAATGTTTTAATAGAACTGAGCCAAAAGTAGCAATGAGTGTAAAAGTTAGGAAACATATGAGAAGAAAGGTCCAAAGGCTACTGAACTCCACATCCTAGATGCAACTCATAGGTCTGAAAGTCCAAAAGCACCACTCCTTGGAAACTGAACCCTTAATTAGGATGTATCTTATGATAGCTCTAAAGCCTTTACCACTTTATCCTTGTGATTTTGCTATATGCTTTCTCTAAACATCAGCTGTTGGCCACTGCCAGAGACAGGATACTATGCTAAACTGAACCTTGGCCTGATCCAGCAACTCTGTTCATCGGATCAAGGAGCTCAAGTCCCAAGACTTACCAAAGCCTTTAGATGTGGCACAGCTGGGGCTTCCAAGGCTTTCAAGGTCCTATCTCTGCAAAAGGATCTGAAAATCATGGTGTTGCGAGGGTTGTTCACATGAACGTGAATCTTAGAAGCCGTTACGAAAGCAAGCAGACTTTAGACAGGACTCAGCATACCTTCGAAAGTTAAACATGGATTTTACAGAAGGTTCCAGTCTGGAGCAGTCTGCATTTTTCAGAAAATGAAGTTACTATTTCAGTAAGGAATTTTAGCTAGGTGTCATCACAGAGACATCTTTGAATGAGTGCAGATACATGCAGCCTACTTCTCACCTTTCACTGAAAGGGCATTACTGTATGAAGCCTGCAAAGTGAGTGTAAAAGAAGAGGCCACTTCACCTGGCCAAAGGATGTTAGAAATGGGTGTTTATTCAATCAGAATGTGGTAAAATGGCTCTGGTGAGAAGGATACTCAAGCCCACAGTCCACTCTGTACTTTTTACAAGCTTTTTTTCTGTTAAACAAATCTTTAAGGTATATCTTACCATATTTCCAACATTCACCTCTGTAAGGACCTGCCCTACTGTGGATACTGTTATTCCAGCCTAAGAACATTTTGTCTTATTGCAGAATGAGAGTATGCTGACCTCAGTTTAATCCATCTTCAAGATTAGCCTGGGAATTCAAGATACAGTAACCTTCTCATTCTGAAGATATTTTCAGATGCCAAAACCTCTCTGAATAACCTGCAGCATGCCAAATGCCTACCCACTCACAGCAACAGAGTCAGTTTTAAGAGTATGCAGCATCTCATAGGAATACACAGTTCTCAGAATCAAGATCATCCAAGCCTGATGATCTTGCTCTTCTCAAAACACAAAATTGGCTCTTTTTCACATTATTACTGAAGAGTTAAAATAACGCATACTCCAGCAACTGTGAAGATGTCTAGAATTGTTACTTTTCATACAGGAGGTGAAGCCAGGTGGTTAATTAATTCCATTTTCTTCCAGAGAGTTCACACAAATGCAGCTACTGGGGAACATAATTATGAAAAATGTACAACATTTTAATGTGTGGGCATGAATATATTAAGGGTATTAAAGCCTGTCACGCTTATTTTGATGAGACAGATCATCTCAAAGGGCTCTTTTTCTTTTTTACAAAAAGGTTTCCCCCACCATCACCCACTTTTTAAACAAAGGCATCAAAGATACTACCTGATACTACCAAGTAGTTTTAAGAAAGCTTGATTTTGTAACATGACACATCCACAAAGCCTTTAGGGCTCATTCATTTAGACAATTACATAGAATAATAACATACATAGGTGGATAATTAGTCTTACATTACATCAAATTACATCAATAACGGTAATAATGATTGTAGAGTGGCTGTGTGTTGTTCAGCAGAAGTTTGGAGATGTTTTCAACTGATTAGTGAATCACTTAAAACACAAGTTGCCTCCATCACTGATTTCTATCCATTAGGTTCAAATGAAAGGTTTGAATCATCAGGAATAATCAAATTGAGAAAGCAGTAGACCTGCAAATTCAGTATACCAGTAAACAGGCAATCACTAAATCATGTATTTTATTACAAAAAATGGTATGAGAGACTGGGAGAAAGAGAAAAGAGCTTTGAGCACCTGAGAGATTATACCAAAAAGCAGAGGGCAAGAGAAGAACAAAGGGAATACGAAAACAAAACAAGCTGCAAGATAGATTATTTCTCGCCTCCACAAGCACTTCCGCACCTCTTGGAAAATTTTGACAGGTCATCAGTAGCACAGAAAAGGGACAAGACTTACACTGCTACATAGACTTGGAATATGCCTTCTTTGATGAGAAAAGTAGTCTTTCAGT
>NW_009604381.1:0-19452 GCF_000690535.1 Cariama cristata | reverse complement strand
CCCCCCCCCCCCCCGCGGCTATCATTACATTAGCAGCCATTATGCTAAATTACACCACATCATTTTAAGAAAAAAATATACCAGAGAACATTTAGCAGCTCCAGTCACAACAGCATCAACTAATTCACTTGTTCATAGTTCTCTTTCCAAAAAAAGAGAAAGAAACATCCAGATAAAAGATATTATTTGTATCTAGATTATACATGTACTTTTAAATAATAATTTTAAATACTGCAAGTTCAGATTACTCTTGCCATGTCTTTTGCAGTTTTGTTTGGACACATTATTAAATCTGTAGCCATTTGTAGTAAGAAATGAATGCCTCTGAGCACAAGATCAAACTGGAACAGGGCATTTAAGATGTGCTGCTGTCCTATTTTAACTATAGCTAGATATAGTTTTCGTTTCCTAATAGCGTTTACAAAGACAAGGTACTTTCCCCGTGTGCTCATTAAAACAGAAGATAAATTTGTATTTTCTTGATTTTGAAAAGTTTCCTAGAAACATGATTGCATAAAGCAATTACATTATTATGAGATTGTTTTATTACCCATTTTTGTCTGTTGTAATTTCAACAGGGGACAACATGGTGAGTTAATGTTGTGTTCTCTCACTTTATTACTTTCATGATCAAGTTGCACTGGGGAAGCGTTTAGTTTCATTGCATCTAAAAAACTGCTCATATCAGCATGCACATTTCAACTGCTTATACATCCTCTTCTACCCTCAGTTACCTCAAATTTAGCAGATTTCTACCTTTCAGATCAACGCAATACATTCTTGGGTCAGAAAAAAGCTCAGATGGAACTCAGATAGCAAAAATTGATAAAAAGGGAGGCTGACATCTGTAACTACAACTGTATTCAGCTCTTACAGAGCCACAAATCATGCCCCAAGAAAGCAGGACATAACAATTTCTCTGCTACTACTTCTGTCTCAAGAGGAATCACTCTGCAATGGTCCAGCAAGAGAACTGCAGAGTAGTAGCATAAACAGTGTTCATTGTGTATCACCACAATTTTAAGTAGCTAAGCACTTTACTTGCAGCAACAAGGAGACTTTTTATTCCTGAAGGCCAAACAGAACATGCAAGGACCTTGGGTGGGCCACGCATTGAACATATACCTTCATGTTATCCAAGAACATGCAAAAAATACATAGTTCCAGTTCACATAAAATTAAGTCACTGACAAGCCCATGCATTCCCCTGCTCTGCAGCAAGGCAACTCTTTCAGTCTGCCAAGTGCCAGACTGAAACTTTGGGACTTGGCAACTCAAGGCAAAAATCATTTCATTTGAACACAGTGTTGAAGCCAGCCCTAAAATGACACAAGTGCCCTGAGCAGCCATGTGTTTTGACTACTTCTCAATACTCTCAGTTTATTATAGCCTCATGGCTTCTCCATGCCAACACTGTTTGCCTTCGATTCACATCGAAGATAAACACAGGTTGTTAGGTTCTCCAGGATCTTTGTTTTTAATCATTTGCTTCTCCAGGTACTTCTTCAGGAAAAAAAAAGCATGCAAAATGCTACATAAAAGAAGGCTCAAAATAAAAACAAATAATAAAAAATTAAGATTGTGTGACAGGCATCTATGTACTTAGCTTCACTGTGGGACATTTATTACATAGATTCTCAATATGACATATTTGAACTAAACAAAATTCCAAAAGGTAACGTAACTTGGACTCAGTACAGGTGAATCTAAAATAAGTATATACAAATATGCACATCTCCTCCCCGTTAACTGTAAATAAACACTAGGGATCTTAGACAATATCTAACTACTAAAAGTGGCACTTTTACAGCAAGTGATTATTGAGTACTAAAGACAACATGGTTTTGTGAATCAAGCAAAATATGAGAGATCAAAAGCATTGCCTTACAAATAATTTACCAATTTATTTTTCCTAGTCAGTTCTATGTTTTATGGTCTTGGTCTTTCTGGTGAAGCAAAGACATCAAAATGAATTTACTCTGGGAGTCACACAAAATTTCTTTTGTCATGAAATTAGATGCTTGTTTGTTTTAGAGTACGAGAATATATATTTTAGTTAAGTTTTACCATGAAATAAAATGTTACTTCATGATAAAAATCCTATGTGCTTCACTTCAAAAGCATTAACGGAACATGTTTTGACCTCATTTTTTCCTCATTAGCTATTTTTAAGATGTAATATGATGGATTAAGTATGAACTAGCATGTCATTTCATATACACACTTTTCAGAAAGATAAAAACCTAAATATATTTTGCCTGGGAAAAAAAAATCCCTTTATTTAGGGCATTTGGATTCTGTTCCAAAATATATGTGCTGTCTTGGACAACTTCTGCAATGCCTTCTTCCCTCGGGCCTCTTCAAAAAAAGCCTCTCGTCTATTTACACTGCAAACTGTTTGGAGCATAAACCTAAGAGCTAAAATTACTCTAGTAACTATACACTTCATAGTACAACAAGGTTCTCACTTCCACTGGGGCTTTTATATAGTTGAGTCAGAATTAATAACAACTCTGTACTAATCAAATTATAAACTCTTAAAATTGGAAGGACAGCTGAGAGAAAAAAGCCTCAAAAAATATGTAAGTGTAACTCAATTTCCCACAGGTAGTTTGGACAGATATTATTCCACAACTTTAACACTAGCCACATATTTTCAATTATTTAAAGAAGAACTGTCTAAAGATCCAGCAGGTTTTCTTCCCTCGAAATGCTTTATGGTGGGTTTGGTTCTGTAGCACAACCCATCTGTATTCAGACATAGGGCAGAGTGGGAAGCACAGAGAGCCTTCTCACAGGTCCACAAGTGCTCAGCTCAGTACAAATTAAACCTGCAGAAAAAACCTGACATCCAAAACCTACCTATGGTTCCTCCTAGACTTTATGCTGTGGGAAATCAAATGCTGCAGCCCTCTACAACACACCACACACATTCTGCTTCAGGTTTGCCCCACATACAACCTATTCTTATATCAGCAGTTTCCATCAGCAGCAACATCTGTGTTTGTTTTCTGAAAGCAAAGAAGCTTCTGCAGGGAAATTTACCATCCAGCTTCTCCAGTTAGCTCCAATATTACACATCATACACTCATGACACATTTATTGTACCAGTGCCCCATTACATATGTAAATGATATAACTTTGCAGCCTTTGAAAAATAAAGTTCAAAAAACTTTTTGTTTTGTTTTTACCTCTTCTGAAGTGAACAGGACGAGTCTTGGCAAACCTGAAAGCCCTTTTTCCTTTATCTCAGGACAAAATTTGTATCTTGCTAAGTTCATAGCGTACATATTAGAAACAGAGCCACCTGCAGAAAGAGATATACAAATATCATATTAGCCACAGTCCTGTGTCTGAGTGCTTGACCTATTTGGGGAAAAAAAAAAAAACATACAGTTAGCCTATAGATGCATCCATCATAGCTTACTTCCTCCTCAAAAGCCTACAGACATAAAATGAACTTTGGGCTCTACAGCACGCATAGAAACAGCGTGCATTTGAATACTCTTTGGGGATATTTCCTGAAGAATAAGAACGGTGCCCAAACAGGTCTCCCTGACAGAGAACACCCTACAACAGCTCCTTCCCATTTGCACCAAAGCAGTGCTGGCTCAGCTGCCCATGCCAAGCTCAGCTGTGGCTGCACCATGCAGAACCTAGGAGAGCTCTTGGGCAACCAGGCCTCAGGGTACTAGGGGGGGGTGCGGTGCAGAAAAGCTATCAGTAAAAAAAAAACAGCGAGTGGGAACTGGAAGACCTGCAAGGTAAGATCTGGATGGGTTTTATTCACTTAAAAGAACAGAACCAAAATAAGAAAAACCCTTACATAACACAAGCACAAAAAAAAGTACAATTCATTTATCTTTCAACAGTACCTCAGTAAGTTCTAATTAAGCGATTCTGCTGTAAAAGTAAGGATTCTACTGAAAATACACATGAAATCTGATGTGAAAAAAATCCATACCATTAATGCATTTTTTAAAAAAAATTCCAGCATTTTAGTTTGTTTATTTTTCTACTACTTACTTGTAGGCTAGAATTCTTAATTTTGTTTTGGTTTTGGGGGGCCTTTAAATCCATTTAGTCATTTAATTTCTCTTCTCACCCCTAAATTAGATAGAAAAACTTCATATCTAGCCTAATAATTCGTTATCTGAATAATCTGTGGAATAATATCATGATGCTTCATTATTTCAATACATTGGGCTGGAACACTGCTTTCCAGAACATTTGAAAACTGTGGCTTATCAAGAAGCTTAAGAAATATTTGTTTGGTTGGCCTTATCACAACATTGGGAAAAAAACCCCAAACTATCAATCAAAACTCAAAGGAGTTAAGCTCATGACACTCCCACTACGATAAACTCTGGTTCCCACAGCTGATAGGCAGGATCCAGAGATCAGTGCCCTCAGGCACCATGGGTTGGTGTCTGGCACATAGATCAGCTCCCCATCTGTCAACCAGTTTGACTCAATCCAATGAGTCTGTTGGTATTGTTATTAGTAAGGTCAGGAAGGGCATCAGTTACAAATCATTAATTTCCACATAATTATATTTAATGTAGAACTGTTTTCATTCATTCGCTGATCAGATTCACAGAATTATTAATAGAAACACATAAGATAAGCCTGAATTAAATAGCTGTGTGTGTGTCTCACTGGATTTTTGCATGTATTTTCAAACATTCTACAAGAGTCCAACATTCATGGAATTACTGGTATTACTTGGTTTATAATGACTCAGCTTGAAATCTGAACTGTTCCTACCTGGATTAAATATACCATCACCTTCTTCCCAGCCTATGAACTCAATCATTTTCTTGATGACTGCTTCTTCCACCAACAGAAACACAGGGGATACTTCATATGTATATCTGAACAAAAATAAAAGCATCACGATTGGTATTTAGACTACAGAACTCATGCCATAGAATATTGCTAAAACTGGATAAAGATTTCTCGCACCTTTTTCTAATCTATCAGAAGCTGACCACCATCAGCAGTAGAATTTTAAACTAAAAACTGGATCTGACCCAGTAGAGCAATTGCTTAGTTCCTGACAGTATCACATTGACACATCCACTCTCAAAGTAATACATCAGAGTTTGCTTTTAATGTAGGTCACAGGATTAAGTTTCAGCTATAATGATCTATTGCAAGCAACAACTACCTTTTCTTTAGGCTTTACATTTGCCAGTAAACAGTAGACAGGTAACCATTTGCATTCAACTCTGCACAGAATGCTTCAAAGGAAATGAATAACTAAGTAAGTCTAATTAATTCACTTTTATGCACCAAGCAAGATAAAATTCTAGGTTTAAAAGTGTTGAAAAGCAAAGATATCTCCTCTGAAGCCCCACCTCATAAACTAGGAAAATAGGCCTCATCAGATTAGCCAACCTTCTGGTGAGCTATTCCACCAATCCAGACTGTTTTCTCTCCCAAATTCCTGCACAATTCCTACCTCTTGTGTAATACTGAAAACAGAAATCAGAAAGGGGGGGTGCGAGCAAAAAAGCTGTTATTCCAAAAAGCATGCTAATTCATCATCAAGAGGATAAAGAACTATACTTACACACTTGGGTTCAGTGCTTCTGTAATGAAACGAGCCACTAATGAGTAGTAATCCATTCCAGCATACAGCTGATTGAAAAACCTCGGATGATCTGAAAATACAGATAAAAGCAAGCAATGACAAGATATACTTGAAAAGAGAATATATCATAAGCTATCTCAATTGAACGCCGATCACTGCAAACCACAATTCACTCCATCATTCCCTCAGTCTTTTCTGGACTTACTGTCCTTTTCTTAGCTTAGACAAACCTTTGAAAGTAAATTTAATAAGCACTTTCAGGCCCTAAAACAAGGTTTGAGAGATCTAAGTAGCATACAGAATGAATGCGGGTTGTTCACAAGTTTTACGAATCAAAAAAAAGGGATTGACAACAGAATATACATAGCAGCTTTTAACAGTGGTTTTGAGATGCCACAATGGATGCTCAGCCAAATTTTGCTAAGCACTGCAATACAGGAACCTGCTGAGCCCAGGCAGCTGTGCCTGCGCTCCCACAGTCTCAGTATTGAGAAAGAGAGGCAGTGAAACAGCTTGGAAAAATATGCTGCAGGCTTAAAATGACAAGTTAAGAGAATTTGTTTACCTGCCTTGAAACACTGAGATACAACTAATTATGAGAAGGTTCTATACTATTGCTGACTATAAAAGCAAGTCAGTTCAGCAGTGGCACCACCACCTAAATTTTAATCCACAGTAGTACTTTTACATGCGAAACCAGGTAAACTGTATGGCTGCATTTATATTGTATCTGCAGCTTCAATAAATGTTTATACTTAAAGACTATTTTTACAGCATTTTTTATATACAATATCCTTTCTAAGGTGACAGTGTAACAAATGAAAACCTAAAGGCAATTTGCTAAAGATAAACAGAACACCTTCCAGTAACTCAGTAATTATATCTGCGTATTACTTGTGCACTCCCCCGTAGATCGGCATTGCTACTTTTCTACGGTTTTCAAAGGCATGAATTCACTCTCAAAATTATTTTACAGTTTTACTTTGTAGTAACAGTGACTGTAGCAGGGAACATGCCCTGGAAATGCACAACTAACTATATCAAATGTCCTTCTCGCCTTCCAAAACACAGCCTAAGCTGTGCCATATCTGAAATTCTGAGCTATGGAGCCACAGCACTATTTCCTGAACAGATGTTGTTCGTCCCTTTTCACTACAATCGAATTATACTACACATGCTGCAGAAAGGTTAGCTCTAGAGAACTGATCCTGCAGAGATGTGGTATACGGTCTCAAACACTGCAGGTTCTCTTCTCAGAGTGTCTGGAACAGGAATTACTGCCTATCAGCAAATTAACACCCTGTAAGACCATTGCTCAAAAGAGCAATAGTAAATGTAGGGTAATCATCACTAAGGACGTATGAGGGCAAAGATGGCAACTCCACTCCTCACCACGCAGACAGGAGGAAATCACACACAAAGGTCCTTCGCCTGCCTGTTGTGTTAGACTGTTTTATCATACCTGTCAAGGTGACTTCCACGAGACTTCAAAATGACAGAATCTACTGTGAATGTCAATGGCACTACAGGAATTAGTTTTCGATTAGTTTGCCATGATGACACATTTTAGTCAAACCTATGGTGACCAGCATTCAGTCAAACAATGGAAACAACCAGATGTTTGCATACTTGTATAGGCAGGCAGAAAACAAATATTCACACCCTCGGTTTCCTGAAAGGTGACAGAACTTTGTAAACATTATCCTGTCTTCCTAAGTTAGCATACAAAATAACTTCACTAGAAATCACACTCCTACTGGTTTTGACGCTGTACTGTATAACATCCCGGCAGAGTTGCAAGAGTTTCTGGTGAGATTCTCCAGTGTCCCTCATTTCCAGGTCAAGAATCTGCTTCAGTGTTTCAGGGGCTCGCCATTCACAAACCTAGGGATGGGGAGGGGGTGAGACAGCAGAAGGGAACAGGTTAGCCAGGTGGAAGAGGTTATAAAGGTACAAGGTAAGCACCACATTCAGTACTGGTTTCACAAAACTGCCCATTGCAGGGCAGTATGCCAGCAGAAAACATCTCTGGTAAACCGGTCTCGTGGGAGTTTGTTTTTATTGTGTCTTGGGCATTGCTTGATCATCAAAATTAGAGTGGGGAATGCTGGAAGGCAGAAAAGAAAGAGGTCCGCAGGTCAAATTGTGTCCTTAGCTAAGGACTTGTACTCTCAGCATTTTCAGATGCTGTTCTGCCAAAGGGTAGGAGCACCCAGGGCACGCCTAAAGGCAAGCACAATTTGTTTGCAGCTCCTCTTCCCATACAGTTTCTTAAGCAGGGGTTCTGCGAAACCCATAGCAATCTCATAACGTTGCCCTTTCACAGTGGTACCACGGCCACTGTTCCTCCTTCTCCAATACCAGTGCCCCTGAGGGGCAAACAAATAACTCTCCCACCCCACACAAGAGAAACACTACACCCACTTGTCATCTCAAAGAAAGTGACCATTGTACTCTGGGATGAAAAAACTCATTATTTTCTGGCAAATATGTATGCTAATTATGTTATTGAAAGGTTTTATGATATGATCTTTCTTAATTTGTACGGTTGTCTTCTTTACTTCAGAGCCAGGCATAGACTAGAAGCAATTTTAGGGCTATTTAAAGTGCAATAAAATACAGCTTAGAAAAAAATTGATTCACTGTTCATTATCTTTGTTACAAATTCTCAACCATGCTCTGTGGATTTACCTTTTGTGTTACATCATCAGCTTTCTGAATGACTTCTTCCATTATAATCTTACAGGCCTCTTCCACAAACTTCTCTCCTGCTTTTGAGTCTGTTATCGGACCATTTAGGATGACCCCATCCACCAAAACAGCGTTCTTCTTCTGGAGCATCTCCTGTTTGCAAATACCAACTGTAAGATGAATAACCCATCATTAGAGCAAGGTCTGGACAACTAAATCATAAACTAAAAAAATACTCTTTCATTGCTGAAGACTTAGTCAACTTAAGGAAAAAATTCACATGAACTTTTCACATGTACAAAAATACTAGATTTTGGTGGAAGAATCTTTACAGACAAAAAACCCGTTGTGTTACTGCAAACCTAAATTGTTATTATGTAAGTACTAATAGGCTACTGTATGTATCTGTTCCTTTCTGTAGCATACCACAGCATGCAAGATACCTTCCAAACACAGAGGAAAATACCATTCTGGCCTAGAACACGATACAGCTGGATAAACAGAAATAAAGTGCAAGATAATAGACATTTTTCTTAGCTGAAAATGTTTCCCTCCACATGTCATCCCTCCTGCTCCTCTTTTTTCATGAGATAATTTTCAGCTTCATTTCCCATATCTTTATGCTGTTCCCTCCCACCACCTAGTCCTATTGCTCTGAGTCTTCCACGTCCTTCACGAAGTGTTTCACTGACCCATACTCCATGAAGATAAAACCTTTTGAGATTGCTGCCAATATCATGTACCTCAACTTCTCTCCCTTCTGCCCTTATCCTATTAAGGGCCCTAAGTCACTAATTACAGTAATTTGCTGTGCAGATTATTTTGTTTATTCACTTCTCTTTCCTCTCCCTCACCTTTATCCATAAGACATACTCTCCTGATATGTTCCATAAACACATTGCTACCTTCCTCCTCTACATTACTTCTCAAAGTACATCCAAGCTGCTTATAAGACACTGGCCAATAGCAGCAACCACGTATCTATTTCCTGTATTGATTTCATACGGCAAGATCAGGACTCTAGTTTTAATCAACGTGAGGATAAAGACGAAAGTGAGACATCTGGAGATATCAAGGGAACAGACATTTGAAACAGAGCGCTGAAAGGAGAAGCGGTAACTACCCTATCCAAATATCTGGGTTACAGACAGCATCTGTCCACTGATCTCGCCTTCGAGTAGCTAAGATCTATGAAGCCAGGCAGCACTGCCTTAAAGGGCCTTCTTCACATCCAGTGGTGATGGTGGAAGGGTAAAGATGTGTGAAGGAGAAAGTTCTATGCCCAAGACACCTTTATCTTCTGCTTTACTTTTTGCTCCAGTTAAAGTACAGAAGAAAGGTAGCTTTTTCACAGGTCTAAACAAACAACTGAATTTCCAGAAGACTGCAGTCTGACACATTCATCGTGCTTATCATAATTACAGTCCCTCATGCACAGGAGGATACAGAAGAACAAAACCGCCTAGAAAGGTGCATGACTTTAAGGTCCATTGATTGAAGGAAACTCTGTCAATCCCATGAGCTTTTATTTACTGATGACATAGAGAAGCTATTCAGTTCACTTTCACTTATCAGAAGAGTTACGACAAACAAGATAAAATTCTAACATGAGATGGAACCTCAGGCTTCCCATAATGCCGAAGACTAAAATGAAACACCTCCACCCTCAGCAATTCTGAAATTATTTCTGTTTTTAATGCAAAGGGGCAATATACTAAATTTTGCTGAACAGAGTAGCCTTCGGCACATTGTTACAGGAGAGGCATAAATGTTCTGCTGGGACAGATAGAGAACAAGCAGGTAAACAGTATTACGTCTTCAACAGGCAAAGATGGAAAATTACAGATGTCAAAAACGTCAATTCTCACCATGCTTCCCAGCACACCACAGCAGAGGCACTGTACAGAAACTGCAGCTTTGAAAAAGTCTTAGAGGTTTCTCTCTGAAAACACAAGCTAGGGCATCAGCTTTACAAGACTTAAACCATTGGATATTAACAAGGAATTGGAAAGCATCAGGTCTTTGGGCAGACAGAACAGGGATTATTTTTGGATTGAGTGTTAATTATTTGATGCATAAATAGCTACCTTAAGTACTAACCAGGGTTTAGCATAAACACAAAACAGAATCTCAGCCTCAACATCACCTGGAGATGCCACCATTTCCATCTATGTCAAAGGTGGTTTGTTTCTATGAAAAAGACGACAGGATCTAAAAAAACTATATGGGAGATTAATATCTATCACAGAGCACAGGTGTTGATACTTCCTTTGGTTACAAAAAGCATAGACGGTGGAGGAAGAGAACTCACTAACTCTCTGCTAGAACCAGAGCTGTGCAAAAGCTTTCTCTTGGTAACTCCATCAGCCCTATTTCTGACACTTTTGCAGAGAGATGTGATACTAGTACTTCCATGACTTTACAATGATCTCTTCCAGGGAATCTGTGAAAAGCAAAAGCAGAACTTTACATTACTTTGTCTACCAGGTCTTTAGGGGGCTGGGTGTTAGGTCTAACAACAGCTCTCTATTTGAAGCAGGTCTGTTCACCTCCACACACAGTTTTACAGTCTCCTTAGGACACTTTGTGGAGCCTGAGGAAGAAGATATCCTCTGGAAAATGGGTGATAGTCTACCCTTGGTCCCAACACATCTCTGCTGGGCCTCAGGCACAGTCTACGAAAGGCAAAGCAGAGGGGTCAGAAGGAAGGGAGGGAAAAGAGTCTTCATTGTAACAGCAATTTACCTGTGCAAGGCTCCAGCAAAGAGTTCAGGACTTAGCCTGCATTATATTTCATGAAATAATACACTTTGCAATTATTTACCACTTTCTCAGTAATTTTTTGTTTAGCACTTTCCATTTCAATCTGAACTTGCTGAGCTAAATTCTGCCCTGGAACATACCGTAAGACGATTACTGGAAATTAATAGGAACAACTATTTCACAATCAGCAGTTAAATCAAGCCCCAAATATACACATTTTCTGAGGTAAAGGTCTTCAGGTTTTGCAAACCTTTATTGGATATACACACTATTCCCATCCCTCATGATTTTACTGCAAATCCTGTGACACTTAATCTTCTACTTAGAACTATCTGACTTTTGGAGCTCTTATGAGAATTCCAAACTCTTCTTTACTGAAAAACAAATGTGTTTCCTCTTGGTTGCAGTAAAAACCTTGAAGGGGAAAACTAAGTAGGTGACAAAAGTCTGAATTTCCATAACTTTTTTTTATTTTTATCACATTTTTAAAAGATCTTATGACCAATTTGTTACGTTTTAGATGGGTGAACCTCCAGAAAGATTCAAGGTTTACTTTTTATGTCACAGTACCCAAGTTAAATAGTACCCAAGTTTAACACCTTCTCGGAGCTCAGCATCCAAGCTAAGAAACACATACGCTATCTTTATGAGCTGATAATTCATGTTGTTTCTTTAAAAAAAAAAATTAAAAAAAGGATTTAAAAATCATACCTCAAATGCTGAAAACATTACTTTCCAAGATTTTTGGGCCTTTTACATATCAGTCTCAAACACACACCATTGCACTAAGAGAATGTGTTCCACATACAGCCTACTTCATACAAACAGCATCTTGTCACATACAGCTTTTTCGTTTTCAAACACTATAGGCAAACAATCTAGAGATCTGGCTGCAATAAATACATTCTTTTCTATTTAAGAATACAGAAACAGACTCAGAAAACAGACTTCCAGAAAGTATATCAAATGCAATTTCAGCCAAATAGCTCCAGGCTTGAAACAGAACTAAAACTTTACCAAATGGAAGTGCTTTAAATCAGACATTAAGGATTATTGACTGCTCAGGATATCCTTCTGCAAAACAGAAGACTTGATCCCGCTCCAGTTGAAGGCAATTGGGCATTTAGCCACTGGCTTAGCAGCGGCAGAATCAAGCCCGTAATTCTCACATTTCATCCTGAATGAAGTATTCTATTACAGAAGCCTAAGGATTTACAACCAATATTTCATTTTTATGATCAATATTATTTTCCCAGCAGAAAATATAAATTAATTGGAGCCAAAATAATGTACTGAAAAATAAACATTTTTTTCAGATGTTTCTATATCTTTATGTAAGCACTACCAAGTATTTTAAAAGCTGCATCTGTGTTTCTATAAACATAAAGAAACTTTCACTGCTAAATTCTTGCACTACCAAAAGAAACTGGAGCCTCGTACTTGGCATGTTCTGACAACATTTGGGAGACTAGAATAAAATGCCCAGAGAGATTTACTGCTCACAAGGAAAAGGCAGAAACAGAAGGGGGTGGTTGTGAAAAAGTAGCTTGTACTCGAACGCCAGAGCCAAATCCTGCTCAGCTTACACTGTACCAGCACCACCGACTATTCAAGCAAACGCAAAAGGCTGGCTTTGACCAAAGGCTGGTTTCTGCTTTGTAATAAATGCAATAATAATTGCCAGAAGCAAATTTTAAATTTCTCACTCTGCATGATCTAGTCATGGTTCTTCTTTCAGAAGACCTCAGCATTTTCTTCCAGGGTGTCCAGCAAAAGAAAAAAGTGAACTTCAGTGTCAAGACTCCACACACCATGTTTAATGGATTACTGTGGTGCCATATCATGTATCAAAGTATTAAAACACAAACCTGTCCTATTTGAGTCCCTTGGCATACCTAATCTTTAAAGACTCTTTAATCATCACTTTCTGTATGTCTATGACTGAAGTAAAGCCATTCCAGTTTTAAGGCAAAATACATTGTCTCTTAGGAAATGGATTTCCCAGGCCTGTTGCCACGTAAAGGAGATGCAGATTCTTAGAATCCAGTATAGAAGTTGACTTGGTGTCCTGGCAAAGCCATCTATACGGAAAAAAAAGTAGGCACAAGCATGGTAGGGCTCATGCAACTGCCCCTATACTACACGTTTCTGTTTTGCAGATTTACGGACCAGGCCTGTGGACAGAGAAGAAGTTGGGTGCTTCCCTTCAGAAGGTCTGCAACAGCCTCTCGCACACAGGAATCCCCCAACCGTGAAAACACAAATGTGACCTTTTTAGAACAAGACCCGAGGAAAACAAAAGTGCTTGTGTCCAGGCTCAAAGGCCCCTCAATAGGCAACAGTACAACAAACGGATCCTATTCTCCATCTCACATCTGAATTTCCCATTCTGAAAGGAAAGGTTGGGAGGAGAGAGAGAAATCTGGAGAGGAGCCCCAGCAATGAATATCTGACAGAGAATGCAAGGTCCATGCTAGGAGAGAGGTTCTGCTTTCAGAGATGTTTCCAGAGTCCTGAGAAGGTTCCCTTGTTAGCTGAATGCTCATGACGTGTTTGTGCCCATCCACTGTGTGCCAAGTGCTCACCATACCCAACAATATTAAGCAGGATATGCTAAAAAAAAAGCAGCAGACAAATGTTAAGAAACAAGAATCAGGAATTTTTATGCAGCCAAACCTCAGGAATTGATGTTAATATTTAATAACAATTCCTCAATGCCCTAACCAAGTAACTGCAGGAACGATTCGTGCTGTAACATTTCCAATTAGGAAGAAAGGCTGTGGAGAATTGGAATTCACCTGATGCGAAACTGAGAAGCGGTAGATGCCAACTATGAAATGGAAATCCCAACCCCCTGACCCCAGTGAGATTCTCTCAGCTCTCATGTTCTAATTTTTAACACCTGCCAACTGTGTAGGAAGCATCTGAGAAACAAAATGGCTTTTATTTTAATTAGAAGTTGCACATTGATAATGAACATTTAATGAACGTTCCTTTTTCAGTGGGAAAGTGAATATATTTGCAACATCCAAGTCAATCACAGGCATCGTGCATGGGATAGCAAAGTTAACTTCAGGAGGCTGAGTTCAGATAGAAGTGCCAAATATATGTGTGACTCACACAGAATATAGAGAATCCCTGAGATTTCTCTGCTTTCCACAGGAAAAAAATTGAAGTGAAAATATAATCGTTTTGGGGTTTTTTTTCCCAAATGGAAGTCCTGCAACTTGATTTAAAAGAGTCCATGACAGCCTGTAATTTCATGCAAGAACTATATTTTTAGTCACAATATAAAAGCAATTTTTAACTCCAGTCTTTCAAAAATCAACTAAGAAAGCAGTAATTTACTAAAATTGAGTTTTCTGGGATTCAATACCAGTTAAAACATAAAAATAGATGAAAAGTCCAAAACTGTTTTAGGAAGTTTTACCTCTACATTCAAGTTACAGTCAAAACAACTTTTTTCCTCTAATTTTTTCTTAACATCATACACCTCTGTTTCCCACAAAAGATTTCTAATTGCTGCTCACTAACTTCTGTCTACAACATTGCTCTGAGATATGTCCTTATTTACTAACACTGGGAAGCTAGTGCATAGTAAATCAGGATGTAACTTTCCAGCTTGCTACGTCCTCTGAACTAGTTCCTACATAGACATCCATAATTTATTAGCACCTTATGTACACCAAAGTAGTTCAATCCTCTTTCAAAACGGAGCAAGCTGCCTTGCACAGACTATTATAGCGTTGCTGGTCAGATCAGCAGAGACCAGTCACACAGACGATGGACCTGGGAAGGCTCTGGACTTCGGATCGTGCCTGCCTTGATTTCCCAATGTGGTTTCAGAAAACCACTCCTGAGCTGCGAGAGGCGAAGCTGCTCAGTGACAATACACATTGGCAAGTGCCGGCAGAAGATGCTGGCAGCCCTTTTCGAGGGCAGCAGCCTGGATGATGCCCGATAGAAGCACAGATCTGACCACGCTATGCATGGTAGGGCTCATCGATGAGATCCCTGCCCCAGCAAGGCAGCTGATAGAGGCCCAGAGTCCCCACACCACCCGCAGTCTGGCTGCACCCATGTCTTCCATTATTCTTCTAAGGAAGGCAGAAGACTGATAACTTATTTGGGGTTTTTTTTTCCCCGACCATGCCAAAATTTTAATCAGTCATTTGAGATCAGCATCAGCACTGCAACCAAATACGAGGTACACACAGCATTTGTTGCTTGCTCTTTCCCCTTCAGGCAGGTGTGTAAGAGCTTTTTAACATGATATATTGGCCCCAAGGGGGTTCAATAATCCCTGAACAATGGAGTAGGGTCTGCTTGAGAAAAATGAGTTTAAGAAGCTCAATGAGACACAAGCTGCCTTGCAGCTTAACTAGCTGTGAGACGCCAAGCTGCTTAGGAGGCAACCTTTCTTGTTGAAACCCTGACATTTGCCAATGGATATGATCGTATTTATGAGGCTTTTCAGCTTACATAAGGTGAGATGTGACAAAGGGCAGAGACATCCAAGCTTTAGAGCCATTTTTTTCTCTTCCGAGTTATCTAGATGTAACCAGCTACTTTGCAGAGTTATCGCTACTTCGCTGACAAGAGACCTTGGTCACCAAGAACCACTTTCCTCATCGTATTTATGGTACTGGAAAACCTCTGGTTCAGTGACTTTTTCTTTAAAGACACCTCTATTTGTTGACACTTGATAAGTTTTTCATTAAAAAAAAAATGAAGATCACATATACTCAAGAAACAGTAATGGAGATGGACATACATACATTTGAACCAGGTCAAAACCACCTTTTATTACCCTTACACTAGCCCTGACAATCATCAACAGAAACCACCTCCACTGACATGCCACAAAGCATGAACCATTTGCCTTTTAAATTTATTATTCCCTCATTGCACATGTATAATCTTATTTTAACATTAATGGGGTCAACTTGTGTGCACAGATGGGAGAATAAAAAAAAAGGGGGGAAATGGCCCCAATTTAGCCATGTCCTGCTGAGTATCCTTGAGCTATCAATGCTTTACAAACAACTCCCTCCAACAACCTCCACAGTTTGTGACATGAGACAAAGCAAAAAAGGTCATAAGAAATTTAACTTTTCATTTGTGCAAAGCCTGAAGAGGTAGTTTCTGTAAACATTTGGGATGAGCATTAGGACTGACTATCCCAAATCCGACCATGGTGTGGGAAGGGAGTCAGAGAAATACAAAGACATATATTTCATTGTGTCCATTTTTTGTCTTGAACATGTAATAAATGATTATGGAAACACAAATGGCCTTCAAAGAAGCAGGCTGCCTGAAATTATCAAGGGCAGGGAAATTAAGGCACATGAAATGTAAACTGTTTAATAGGCAATAATAGCTGAATCAGTATGCAACAAGATCTCCCAATGCATTAAAAAGTGACAATTCTTGGTTGCATAAGTGACAGCTTAAAAGACGCCTTAATCAAGAAAGAAAAATTATTTATTGAACTTCTCAAATGTCAAATTAAGCTTCTTCACTAAACGTTCATTAACTGCCAAGAAAATTCTTCGTAATTTTAAAGCACAATTAATGCACTCACACAGAATGGCTTTATTTGATGCAAACTTCATTTCTTGCAAACCTGTGTTTTCCTTCCTCTGACGAAGTGCTAGTAGCAAAGATCTTGGTATCTTTTTTTATCAGATCAGATTTTAAGACACAGGAGAGATCCTATCCCTCTGCTCTGACCAAAATACTAACCCGAGTGTCACATTACCAGAGCCTTAAAGTCACCCTAACTTCCAGTACATTTTACCATATGCTTTACATTACACCTGTTTGAGATGGCAACACAGCAACATCTTACATGAAATATATGTTTGCTGACTCATCTCCCCAGTCTGGCAGCAGACACAAACCACATAACGCCCCAAATATACCACATACACACTGAGCAGCCAGCAATTCAGAAGTTAAAAAGCAGTATATTGCATAAATGCTGGCTGCTGCCTTCCTCTTGTGGTTTCCAGCTCTGACTCTGTTGTACTTGAGCTAGTAACTTGCTGGAGATCCTGCTTAATACACTCAGCCTTTATGTCCCACATCTTTGCCTATTTTTTTTCCCTCCAAATACAGAATTCTCTGGGTTTTCTCCATGCCAAAATAACCTTGGAAAGCTACCCTGATGCCAAATGACTGAAGGATATACTCAGTCAAGATCCATTTCTGCAGCGAGGAGCAGGAATTTACAACTTGGCCCCCTCTCATCAATGGGACTTTGCTATCTTTTGTATTAGTGAAAGCATAGCCTAAAAATCCTCTTACTCGTCCCTGCAGAGTCATTAAGGCTGCCCTTGTGGACGGTGGTAATAATGTCTGAGAGAAATCAGGTTCGATTTGCAACAAGCAAGATGAACCTCACAAGTGCTCACCTTCAGATCCATTAAAGGTGTTATAAAGAGAACAAAAAAAAAACCCCAAACACAGTGTCACCTCCCAAGAGTGCTCCCACTGCGTTCACCACAGCAGCCAGTGCAAGGGTAACTCGATGTACATCCAAGTCTCCACTCCAACTGTGTCTACTTTGCCAGCTGCTCCAGCTGTGCAAGGCAAACACAATGCTACTGCTGCAACAGGCAGGTGCCTTCGGTCTCTGTCTCCTAGATGTTTTCCCATATCACCTTAAAAGCTAAGAGCACATAAAACCAGTACTGAAAGGAGAACTGCACGTATCAGTGTTTGAAAGGTCTGGTTTTAACTGTGGATTCATGCTAGGAAAAAGAAAAAGCTTTCAGCAGGCAGCAAAGACCTTACCACCTCAAGAACTGAACAGCCCCATTTCTCCAACAGCTCAAGATAACAGGAGCAAAAAAAATCTTTCCCCAGATCCCAAATCACCTGAATTTACGAATAAAGCAACAATCAACACCCGCAGAAAAGGCTACAATGCAGCTCAACCTCCTTCACCATCCCACTCACTTGAAGTTCATTCAATAGACAAAACCTGGCAGAAAACACAGCAAATCACCAAAGGTAAAGGGAAGAGAGGACATGGAGAGTAAAGAATTCCTCATGAGAGATAAAGTACACAGAAGTTACAGATGCTACTCATGAATAAGGTACAGAGACTGGAAAACTCGCAGCAACAAGGGTAGGAATCGTATTATCGCTAGACGCATTCTGTCTCACCAGCATAAGTCAATGGTTTTAGAAGAAAATTAGATTTTTTGGTAGCATACTTCAGGCAAGATTTGAACAAGAACACTACTACCCACTCAAAGGGAACATCAGGATCTCAGTCTTAGCGACCACTAGAAGCTTATCTTTGGTGATGTCTTGGCAGAGTATATTAAGATAAGCTGAGTCCGAAACAAATCACTTTTGGAGCTGCTGTCACTCAGACAGTACTGCTGCTGCTACTCGCATAGTACAGCTGTCATTACTTGCACAGTACAGCCTTAAAATACTACACACACTAGAACATATTCACTGCACACTAGAATTGTCACGTAACTTTACAATGCTCATTCAATTTTCATCAAATCAAAAGGGAGAATATTATGTTTCTGGAGGTTTCTTTCAAATATATTGTTTTGTTTGGAGATTTTCCACCAATACAGTGCTTATGACTTGGGTCACCCATGACTGCAAGACACTGAACTTCTGGGAGACAAGTTAGATCTTGTCAGCCTGGGAGTAAAAACTTTTTTAGTGTCTCATTCATGTGTAAGGTAAAAACAAAAGAAACATGCTAGGTCCCAAGGCTTTTTCACTGTTTTCATAAGACATTCCCAATTTAAGGTAAGTGGAGAAATTCTTATCAAGAATATTGATCTTGTGGGAGAGAGGACAGCGATCCGCAAACACTTTTACTATTTTCTGACTTAGCAACCAGTTTCCACTCACAAGACCAAGGAATTCCTCATTTCTTAACCTTGCAAATAAAGGCGTACCTAAAGCCTAGGCATACCACAATTTAGTCTCTGCATTTTCTAAGCTTCTCCAGAAGTCTCATTATTGTATTAGCCATAGGTCTTCCACAATCCCAACTTCCATAAACGTATGGTCAACTTTTATTTTTCACTACATAATGATGCAATGCCTTCCTGTTAATGCAGGTAAACAAGTTAACTTGATAATACATTTATAAAAACAGGATTAACTTCTCCCTTCCTGAGACCTTTTGCTCCAAAGCAAAGCACTGTACTGACATGCTTGTTTTACTCTGGTGTCTGGAAAAAAAAAAATATTAAAAAAAAGAATAAAAGGCACCACTCTCTAAAGATCATGTATTTCAACAAAAATACTCCACTGCAATGCTTTTATAATAACTGTTGCAGACTCTGTACCTTATTAAACCGTTCTGGCTACGTTACTGGTGCACTTTAGCAAAAGGAGGTTATAGACAGACGGACATT
>NW_009604380.1:25635-28460 GCF_000690535.1 Cariama cristata | reverse complement strand
CACGGACGGGGGACATCTCACAGCTCAGCTCCACAGCCGGCTAGGGAAAAAAAAAACCCACACCAAACCAGCCAGTGGATAAAGTTTTCCTTGTGCCAACTTCACCCTCGCGTGTGCCAGAGAGGAGCAGGGAATCACCGTTATCCTTCCCAGGATAACGCCTAACCTCTGGGGTGTCCGTACGTGTAAAGCTGGCTCTCCTCGCTCCCCGAGTCACAGGAATCCCCGCTCCTCAAGAGGAATAAGGGGGTTTGTGTGGCAAAACCCTACGAGATGGAAGAGCTCCGCGTCTGCTAGAGGAAGTGGGAGATTTTGGGAGGGCAGAGAAGGCAGAGTGTGTCACAGGAGAGATACCCAAGGGGGAATCTTGGTCCCAGATCCCACCGGGGAAGGCCTGGATGAACAGGAGAGACCTGGGAAGCGAGGCAGGCAGGTAAGGGGTCAGCCCAAAGCCCAGGGGTAGGTGGGATCCTGGGGCCGAACTGGCTGGATGTGTGTGGGAGGGGAATTGCCTTGTGCTGGGTCTCCCCTTGCTTTTCCCCCACCTCCAGACACCTCGGGCTCAGCAGGGTGGAGGGAAGACACATACTGGCAGTGTAAGTCATATTCAAATATGTAAGCACCAAACTCCGTTGTTCTGCAGTCCCAGGGGGGTTTCACAGTGTCACTATTTCAGGTTTGAGCCAGGTGTGAAAACCCCATTGTTGGCACCAAACCCCACAGACTGGTAGCTGCAACCAGCATCCCTGCTTTCCTGGAGCCGTGGGAGACCCTGGGCGCATCCTTCCCCCACACCGATGCTGGAGCAGGAATCTGGGAGCTCTGGGCTTTAGGATATTATTTGGGAAAAGGCAGGGGATGCTTCAGCTCGTCACTTGCCCCACACAGAGCAAACACCACCGGCTGTGCCCAGGGTAGAGCCAGTGGCTCCGACCGCCTCGGTCCTGGGAGAGCCCCGACGGGGCTGGGGCTGACCAGGCAGCCGAGAGCCAGGCTCTCTCACAAACCTCCGCAGCATTTCAAAATAAGTGCAATGGCTGGGCCTCTCTGAAGTTTGCCTTGTGGGCTTTTTCTGTTTGTTTTTTTGGAGCCAGGAGAGTTCACATTCCCAAGCTTTTCCCTGCAGCCAGTACAGCAGGGTTTATTTTTTTTTTTTAATAAAAAAGAAGAAAGCAGAGCTCTGCATGTAACCTCAGCTTCCCTGAGCAGGGCATCAGCCCCAGGCACAAATCAGGCAGTTTAGAAGAGGCTGAAGGAGCTGGCAGCTCTGGGGGGGTTCTGCAGCCCCATTTCTTCCTTTCCATGCCAAAATCTCGGTCCCAGCTACATCTCTAACCACAGCAACACATACTGGAGAGAGTCCATTTTACAAAGCTGCTGCCTTTCTTATTTGAAAGCAAAAAGCACGAGGGAAAGAAAAAACTACCAAGTAGAGCTATTTTGTCCATCTCAACCTGCTAATGCAGACACTGATGGCACAGCACCCCCCAAACAGCACCAGTTTAAGAAAATAAGGGAAAACCAGGGAAACGAGGTGTTTGCTTCCCAGCAACCTACTGGCAAAAAGAGGGGACCGCTGAGCTTGAGAAATACAGGCAGCTCCTTTGCAAGTCATAAGCACAGAAATGAGAGCAACCACATCTTACCTGAACTCCTCCAGGACTTAAGCACCAGCTTGGCTCCACAGGCAAGAGCACAGGCAGGGTGTGAAGAAAACTTGCTGGGACAAAGCATCTCATACCACTAGCCTGCTTTGGGCAAAGCTGAAGTGGAAGAGATTTGGGTGAACACAAAGCTTTGTAGCAACCTACTACCCCAAGAAGAAAAACCAAGCAAGGCTGCTTTGCAAGCCCCAGCTCTGCTGAATTTAAAGGATCAGCACAAATAATGCACACCTGGAAAAGAGCTTCCTCTGCAGGACAGGTGAGTCCAGAGGAAAGGGATGTCTTTAGGAGTCCCAGGGCACTCCAGGCTCTGCAGCGGGGTTTAACAAAGCACTTTGCAGCTGGGGAGCCATCCTGCTGGGGCTGGACCCAGCTGCTACCCAGCTGCATCTGCTGCTCCCGAAGGAAGGATGTATCAGAGCACAATGATTTGTTTTTATTGGGAATATTTGCTTCCTGCCACCAGGATGCATGTGCAGCAGCAGAGAAATGTACAGAGGTTCGAGACCTTATGCACCACGTGAGGCAGAAAAGCCTTGTTAAGAGGGGTACGTATTACCCAGCCATCTGTTGAGGCTGTGTAAATGAGAAATAGCCGAGATTGAACCTGCAGTCCTGCCCACCTTCCACACACGGTGAGCCCTGCGTTCCCTGCGGAGAGCCGAGGACTCCGCTCCAAACCTCACCAAACGGCTTAGCCTAAGGTCATATCTGCACTGGGGTCAGAAGTCACCGGTACAGAAGCTGCGACCCAGGCTGGGCAAGGGCTCAGAACCTCAGGCTGAGCTGGTGTTTCACCCCGCGCTTTGTGCACGCAGGCGCTCAGCTAGCTCTCGGTAAGAGCATCGCTGAGGACAGCGGGGTTAAGGGAACAGCTTTAGTGCTCAGGACAGGTGGAAGGGGAATTTTTTTTCTGCTTATTCTGGTTTCCCCTTGTCATCTTAGTAAAACTCTGCGGTGCCCGCGGAGGAGGGAGGAGGCACTGAACAGCAGAGGCTTCCTCCTGCCTTGTCCTCCATCGGGCTGCTCCATTGTGTGCTGCTACGGCCCTTGGCACTTCGGGACAGCTGCCTGAGGAGCTCACGAGGGTTTGTCATCCTGCGATACCCTGCTCCCAGCCTCTTCTCTCCAACATGATGGCTTTCAGGTGACACCACAGAA
>NW_009604380.1:15998-25595 GCF_000690535.1 Cariama cristata | reverse complement strand
ATTTCCAGAGCTTTCTGCAAACACCAGCTAATCCAGGCTGTGCACGGCTCGGCAGCAGTGGACAGCAGGAAACAGCTGAAAGAAAACACCCCCAAAGCAGTCATGGCACATTCCCCAAATAGCAACGGCCATTCTGCGGCCAGAGAAAGGCTACAGAGGGGGAGAAATTCAGTCTGCTGCCCTGGGAGTGTTTTCGGGCATCAGCAGCATGTGAACACAGATACCACCCTTGGGAGAAAGCTCTGTCTGCAAACTGCAACCCCCCTGTTATCTGTTGGCATCTCAGTCTTTGCAGAAGTCCCAGAGCTTTGTGTCCGACTCTCTATGGGGTAAGCAATTCCTGCCGGCTGCTCGAGGTACGTCCCTCTGTGCATCTTGCCACGGCGAGACTGAGATGGACAAGCCATAGCTGCTGCTGGCTGCGGCCACGGGGCGTCCTTGCTGGGACAGGCAGGCTCCTGCCTGCAGGGAGCTGTGTCCCATGGAGTGAGACGAGGTGGTGCTGGGAGCACTGAACGCTTGGGTGGCTTCACAACGTCACCCCTGACATTTCAACTTCCATGTTACGCTGCCTGGAGGCACCTGCCTCTGGTTCTCCTCGTGGGAGAAGGAACCTAAGGGACCCTGCCTCCCCAGAGACCCACGCGGCTGGGCAGGAGGAGGGCGGCTGTTTTATAACCCTCCTCTGCTACCACCCACGTCTGCTGGCCAAGAGACTTCGTGGGACCCTCATGATTTTCCCTTCCTGATTCATGGGCTATTCGTGACCAAGAAGAAAGGGCACATCTTCCCCTTCCCAGTTCCCAATGCAGTTGGGCCAGAAAACCTTCTTTCCTTCAATGAACCCCTTCCTTGAGGGGTAGTTCGGGTGTTTTCCCCCTCCCACCCTTAGCAAGAGAAACCTGCCTCTGCATCCCCTTCCCGCTCCCCAGGGAGACATGCCCCTTCTCTCTGGTGACTCCCCTGCCCAATTTCAATAGCCCAGGGACTTTGTCAAGGCTGCACTGAGCATCTTTGGGGTGCAGGTGGCACCATACCACTGGCAACATACCACAAGCCCACACGCACACACATGTGCACACTCATACTCGCACACGCACTGCCCGGTCCAGCCGGAGAAACCAGCAGAGCGCGGGATGAGGGGCTTTGGGTGGTCGGTCTGGCTGGGCGTTACCAGTACGGGGCCGTGGCAAGGAGGATCTGCAGAGCCATGGAGAAGCAGGGCAGCTGTGCCACGCTGTAGGCTATGGAACGCGTGGGTGCCTTCAGCTGCAGGAGGTAGGCGATGGTGTGGATGATGCGCCCCACGCAGAAGATGAAGAAGTGGATCCTGGCCACTGTGGGACTGGGATCCAGCAGGGAGTAGATAGCTCCAAGGAAGAGGAAGGGAAAGATGTTCTCCATGTCATTGTGGTGGGCCCTGAAAAGGGAGATAAGGTTGCTCCTTCCCACCAGGCTTCCCTGCTGTCTCCCATCCCTTCTAGCCAGAGTGCCCACCCCTGGTGCTGCTGGCCCTCTCCTCCGTTGGATGGGGCAGACGCAGTCCCCAAAAGAGTCAGATCCCCCCTACACATGCAGGCAGCAGGATTTCGCAGCCGGTGTCTCTCCCTTGGGATGCTGCGCTCCTGAAATTTGCCCTCCGTGACTGGGATGCCTTTGCTGCGACAGATGACAGCTCGAGGGTTAGAGCTTTTAAATAAACAAAGCAAAACAAAGACCCCGCAAAGCTGCGAAAAGCTTAAAGCTGGTGCAGCGCCAGCACGGCACGGCCCCAGATGTGGCCACGTTACACAACAAAAGGCGGTTTCCCAACCGCAGTTTCTCCAGAGGAGAAACTCCCAGAATGGGAGGGTTTGTGGCTTCGCCCCTCTTCGTAAGTGCATCCAAAAGGGACCGGGGAGCACCCCTGAGCACCCCCTGCACCCTCGCACTGTGCCAGCAGCACCTGCTTAACGGCACCATAGTCAGGCCGGAGGGACCGCTGTGGCCATTTGATGACACATTGGCACTGATGGGACCAAACCCTGCGCTCCATCTGAACATGCACCTGCCTGGGTGTCACAATATCACCTGTCACCACCCACACCGCTACCAAAACAGGATCTGATCATGCTGTGAGTGTGGGCTGTGTCCCTCCTTCCCCAGGTACCATCCTTGGAAAGCAGGAAAGCGGTCCCCAAAGCAGCAGGCTGTCCTCGCCCTCCCACCGCCTCTGCCCTTCCTTCTTTTATTTCCTTGCAATGCAAGAGCTGCTTTCTGCAGCACAGAGCCCCGTCCCCGTGCTTCGATGGGGGTCGTGCCCTGGTCGGTGGGGATGGATCTGGGCTGGAGAGTGACCCAGGCATGACGCTCAGTTGCCTTTTCCCTGTTACCTCTGAAGGTTTGAGAGGCAGAGATGAAACCTTGATAAGAGCTGCCTTTGCTTCCCCATTCCTGTGCCCCAGGATGTTTGAATGTTCGCAAAGCCAAGAGAAAATTTTAAACAATTTCTTCCCTGAAACAAAGGCCAAGAAGCCTGTGCTGCTCTTTTGCGCAAGCTGAGAAGTGGCCGGGAAGTTTTAGGACACTGTCACAGCTCCTTAGTGCAGACACAGGCTGGGACAGACCTGGCTGAAAACTGACTTTGGAAAAGAAAGACCCCTGCAGTCGGGTCTATGGAGCAGATGTCTCTCTGTCCGCCCTGGCAACTGCCCCACCAAACACTGGTTTCTTCAGGCCAAAGTTTGCCAAAAGCTTCTCCATCAGAAATTTTCAACACCAAGAGCCCGGGTTTTTGGAGGGTGACTGCTCCCAGGCAGGATCAGCCTCTGAGTGATGGAGCAGGACCCGCGGGGAAGGGCTCTGGTCATCCAGCTTGCCCCAACCTCCTCCCCTTCACTGCGATGCCCAAGGACGGGGACATGAGCAGAAGCTCTGGATCCAGCAGCTGGTTCCCATCACCACTTCACACAAAATTACCTGTGTGCTTAACACCAGCCCCCACCAGCGTCCCTCGCTGCCCCCTCCCCACGCCAGAGCCCAGGCCAGGCACTGGCTCAGCAGGGCCAGGGCACCTGCAGGTAAATATTGCACCTGAGCCGTTTCCAGCCCCAGCTTTGCTGAAGCAGGAAGGGGATGCACAGCCGGTTGTACCCAGAAAAGAGCTACCCCAAGGGCTTTCATGGCCCCATCATCCCCATAACAGGCAGAAGAGTGAGGAGCTTTCTCCTACCTGCTCTTTCCACCTCCGTGGGGAGCCGTCCCTAGCTTAAGGGCCATGTCCCCAAGCAAGGGGGAGATGAAGATGGCAAGGAGCCCGCTGGAAACCCTATTTCAGCTGCTCTCTGGGTGTAATTTCGGGATAGCATGGAGGAATTGGCACAGAAAAGACCCTAAACCAAGTCCTGTTGTAGCAGTGATGCCAGGACGATTCAGTGGGGATGAGCTGATCAGAGCCTGAAAATGGAGACATATTCCCTGCCAAACCTGGGAGTGGAGGGGAGCTGAGGGAAGCCCTCTGCTCCTCCTGGCCAGACGGGCCCCAGGCAGAGCCAGTCCCTTCCCAGACACGAGGACAGGCTCACCCCCTCACAGCCCCTTCCCTTCCCAGCTCAGGGTCTCTCTTGCCTTCCCAAACCAGGGTCACCTCTGCGGGTACTGCCACAAAACCCTCCCGCAGCCCAGCCAGGACCGCGGTGATGAGCATGGTTTGCTTTGGCCGGGAGGAAGGGCAGCTGCCGGACACCCTCCGGCTGGAAGGACAAATGGAAGAACAGGGAGGAGAAAGGAAAGAGCTGAGACGGAGCCGGGGGCCTCTCTATGAGGCAAGGGGGACACCTCCCTCCTGGCTGCCCCTGCCTCCCCTCTGCTCTGCCCCTGCCCTGCACAGACCCCAGCAGCCCGGCCACGGCTCTGCTCCCCTCCCAATAACACCTGAGAAGAGAACCTAGCATCACCCTTGTTCAGGGGAACACCTTGGGTTTAATCTGTCTTCCCCAGGGCTGCGAAAAGAGCAGCAAGGACTAACTCCGAGTACTTTAACTGCACATCCCAGACTTCCCCAGGTCTTTGCTGCAGCTCCAGTTATTTATTTTTATGGAAGTTTGCCTTTCCTGACTAATCAAAAGAGGATTATGATTATTATTACTACTATTATTTTCTTTTTCCTAGCAAGGAAACAGCTCGTTTGCCATCCTTCTCCCTCTGGAAGCCCAGGGATTAGGTGGCACTGGATGTTTTTTAAAGCAAATCTTGCAGGCGATGAGAGGTGAGCGGCGCAGTCCCCAACCCGCAGCAGAGCTGGTGCTCGAGGGCTCAGTGACAGCAGGGCATGGCTCCAGCCCCCTTCCTGCACGTCACCAGTGACCCAGCCCAACACGCAGGGCACCTTCTTCTGGGTAAGGGGGATGGCAAACCAAGCCCAGGGCTGAATAACCCCCTGTTTTACTTCCAAGGAACTGTGAGCCCCACAGAAGAGAGGGAAGATTCAGAGTTTGCCCAATTAGGGAGGCAGAAGTTATTGCAATCATGTCCAGCCTCTTCCCAAACCCCCAAAAAGGGCAGCCGCATACAGTACTGGGACCAGTCATGCTGTGTAGGGGTCTGGGGGGATTCGGGGTCCTGTCAGAGCAGGGCACGAGGAGCCTTTGGGTGTGGGTATGGGATAAGACCTTGGGGGCTTGCGGGACTTTGAGCATCTAGGAATGAGTTTAGTTGTGTCAGAGTCAGCTGTTGGACCCAAACCCGGGTCCTTGTGCATGTCCTTGCTCCTGCGCACACCCTGCTCCCATTAAACATTAAACTGCTCTAGTGTGCAGGGTCCCACAGCTGAGCTCCAGGCATTCAACCCATCTAGGTAATTACGTTATTAATGAGCCCTTTAGCGTCCCACTGCTTCTTTGCCAGCAGCTCCCAGGGATGGCCCTGCGGTGCAGAGGAATGCCAGCATCACCATGTACTCACCTGCGGCACCGCTCCACGTCGGGGTCCTCCCGGTAGTACTGCAGCCCCCCGTTGCGCAGCGCGTCCTCCGGGTTTGCAAATGCCTGCAAGAGAGAGTCCCCATAATATATACACTTATAACGTTTTCAGGGACTTCACAAGTAGAAGCTTTGTCCCTAATCCTTAAGACCTGTAGGGATTTCTTCCTGCCCCAGTTTCTCACCGCCCTTCACAAACACAAGAGCAACTGCACTTCCATGTGCGTGGTCCTGGGGGTTAAACCCTGCACCTCCTGAGGGGTTTTCCTTATTCTCTGAAAAACTCAACTCTGGCCACTGAGCAGGTCCCAAACCGAGGGCTTCAAGGGAGCTCCAGCCTGATCCCAGTCCACTTCTCCCCATAAAACCCATTTAAAGGAGACTTTCCCAACGATCAAATGAGACCACTGCTGGCACAGAGCTTGCAGATATCGAATGCGGCATACAAAAGATAACCAGGACTGACAGATTAGTTCACCCTACTGAGAAAGAATAATCCCTGGCTGACTTTTTGGCAGTGATACTGTGTGACTGAAACCAGCCCTAGGGAAATCAGATCCTACACTAATCAACTTACAAATAAAAATGATTTATACGAGCTCCCCACCTATGCTCAGAAGCTGTTCCTCAGGGACCTGGTTACACGTGACTGCTTCACTTTGCAGCCTGGAAAGGATCCTGGCACTTTCTTTAATCACCTTACAAGCCCAGTCTGTCCCAGGGCTGGAGCATCATTTAGAAACACAAGGGGAGAAGCCAAATCACCACTTACAATGATGCTACAGCACAGGGATATCTCTTTGTATTTTATCTGAGAGCAGAAATCTCTCTCTCCTGCTCCACTGATGCAGTTGGAAACTCCTCAAATACTTTAAAATAGATTTTACAGACAGCTGAGTTTTGCCACAAGTTCAATTTGGGTTGCGGGGATAAAAGGTCCAGTTAATCCCGTCTCCTGACGGTAGCTAGAGCTCCCGGTCCTCCCTGTATTTTCACCCGTGTCCAAGAACTATTTCCTCCAGCTATTGTTTTTATTCCCCACGACTTTCTGCTCTCCTGGAGCATTCACATAGCCATTCAGCCTCCGAAAGCTCAAAAGCCTTCTGCAACATTGCAAGAAAAAAACATTGCAATCATTTCTTCTTAAACCTTCTCCCCCTCTTTTCTTCCAGACACGGCAAATTAACTGTAAACAGTCTCTTTCTAGAAGCAGCTCACCTGCATGGCATTTTAGATCTGAAATTACTATTTAGATTAGGATTCAGAAATTATAAACATCAAGCCACAGATGGTAGAAACAAACCAAAAGAGCGAAAGAGAAGCGAGATATTTATCTGCCACAGCTATGAAACATGTTTTGCTTTCAACTTAAGTCAAAGAAAACTCAGCTTGTTTCAGGAAAACTTTGTCGGCCTTTACAGGAATAAAAGAGGAAAGAAAAAACACAGAAACCCAAGGAAAAAGCCAGAAAGGGAGAAGAAGGAAAAGGAAGCTGGATCTTACCTTCTTTCTGAGTCTCACTTGTCCTGTAATGATGGCAACGACATACATTTTTAAAATCAAGATTGTGCCGTAGAACGTAAATGACATAAACACTTTGTTTTCCATCATTTTGGGGGAAGGTGCTGCTTGGTCGCCTGCAGCACTCACAGCCAGCGGAGATCTTGCTTGGGCTGCCAGAAGGCTCTGCGGGAGACAGGGCAGGAACAGCCACGTTTAAACACAACACAAGTCACTGCTGTTTCTCCGGCAAAAGCCCACAGCCCCTGTACAACCCTCCAGGCTGATGTGGCAGAGCTGCCGGTGAGCAAAACCCGGACCAAGACGTGGAGCGGGGTGCTCCTGCTCCTCACACCCTGCCGCCACCGGCTCTGTGGGGATGCAATGCCTCAAGCTGGGCTACAGCCCCCTCGACCGTGTGGGCCACAGCAAGGCTCAGCCTGGCCACAGCTCAACCTCTCACCTCCCTAAAACAGCCCACCTCAATCCCCCCATCCCACCTCCCCTCCTGTTTCTGTCCAGAGGGACAGAGCTGCACAGAGCATCCCTTGCCCCGCCAGGCACTGCTCACCCACAGACACGAGCGGATCAGCCCTGGGAAGAAGGAGGAGTTAGGAAGAAGGTAGGCACCCACCTCAACCACATCCAGCCCTCTGCTCCAACGCTCCCTCCATCCCCGATCCCACAGCCCACCCCTCAGTGGCAGCGCTCCCAGTACTTCCCAGTCCCGCCCAGTGCGGGCTGAACGCTCCAGTGGCAGAGGCAGCCAACCCTCCCCTACACAGCCACCTGCCCAGGGATGGGGCACAGGGGACAGAGCCATCCCTTGCCCCACCAGCGCCCATCACCCGGGAGCCTGGGCTGCCCCTGTACCCCCCAGTTGGGAGGGGAGAGCCCGGAGTGACCAGCCTGGAAGCACAACCGGGCAGGTCACGGACCGCAAAGCCCCGATCCTGCAAACAGAAGTAAAGAGCAGCTTGCCTGGCCCCAAAGGCACCTCGTCCTGGTTTTCTCCGAGAGGGTGAATCAGGGCAACCAGGGCAGTCAGGTCTAATTTTGTCCTCGGTTTAGAAAGTGGGATTTGAATTTGGAGCTGGCTTTTCCCCAGCCATCAAACACTGGTGAAGAAAGAGTGGGATCTAAGCCTCTGCAGGCAGCTGGGCTGCTCTTCCAATGCAAACCTTTAACTCCTTCTTCCCCAGCCCCGGCCCCAGCGCTGACAGCAGCAAACCTCTGGTGAGCCGGCAGTGTCGGGGCTGATACGAGCTCTCCAAGTTTATTAGGGAAGGGCTGGATTTGGGTTTTGGTTCCTTTGCACAGGAAAAAAAAAATAAAAGACTTAGTTCAGGAAAACGGACACTTTTGGAGATTGAGTGGAAAATCAACGCTTTGAGGATGCAAGCAGTTTTTTAATTAACTGACATGTTGCAATAAAAAAATTTGTTTCAAGCCACAAAAAAGCCTCAAAAAACCAACGAACAGAGTACAACAGTGTGTCACTTACAAAACCATCTATCGAAGTGTTAGTGCCTCTAGGACTGGTTTTGATCCTCAGGGCTTTTTAACTTTTTAACTGCCATTGAGCAAAACTAATCCTGTCCTTTCCAAGAGGGTCCAGAGTAACCCAAGAGGAGCACCACCCTCAGCCCAGGACCAGGCTCCAATCCCATCACTACAGATCCTGTTGCACAAGGACAGGTTTGTCCCCAGCAATGGGATGCTGGTGGCACCCAACTCCCCGAGGAGAACGGGCTACAGGAACCTTTTTCCCGGGGTACTGGTGTGAATTTAAGGCAGCCTCGTGCTCTGGGCACAGCAGCCCTGGGCCCAGGTGATACAGAAGGACCGTCGATGCGAGCGTGAGTCAGGTTATATGGGCAGATCCGGAAGGTCGGCTCCTGCTCAGGAAGCAAGCAAGAAGGAAAACATTCACCTCTCCGTCCGGGCAGCGTTATCCCACCAGTGGCTGAGGGATGCCACCAGCCACCAGCCAGCCCCTCCCTCTGCCCCTGCAGAAGGGAGGGTTACACCATTTCTTGTATTCCCAGCAAACGGTCAGCGTGGAGTCACACCAGCGCAGCTTTCCTGCCAGGATCAGTGCTGTGAAAGAGGTTTTGTTCCCGCCGTGCTCAGCTCAGACACAAGCTCCGGCCATCCCAGCCAAGGGCTGAGCTCCTCCTGTGCCCCTCCAGAGCAGACATCCCTCCTTCCACCCCAGCCTGCCCAGCTCCAGACCCCTGCGCTGCTCCCAGCCTGGCAGGGCAGGGCTCAGGGCCAGAAAGACCCTTCAAGCACACAACCTCCCTCCCGGCAGAGAGATCTGCAAATTCTTTGCATTTGCTTCTGAATATCCCTGGCCACGGCTGTTCTGCCCTGATGCTGCAAACCCAAAGATGCCGCACCACTCACTGGGATGCGCTGGCTCAGCCCCATGATATCCGAGTGTGCAGAGAGCCTTTGGAAATCCCAAACACTTGGTTTCAAGGGAGAGATAACCCGTAGCTGGTCACCACCACCCTGGCGTTCAGGGCAGCTGCAGAACAAGTCCTGGCACAGCCCAGCATGGAGCTCTGCAGCCTGGCAGTGAATGCCTCCGACGGGCGGCTTCCCCAGGGGTGGGAATGGGGACACCAGCCCACACAGCAGCCATGCGGATTCAAACACTGTGGTAAGGGCTAGGGTGTTCACCCTGGACCCCAGCCCCGTGCTGCCACCAAACTGCATCCAATCCCACTCATGTCTTCATGGAGCTCGGCAGAGTATTATAAACATCACAATGCCAAGCATAAGCAGTTGATGGCAAAGCCACATCCCAAACACTGCTCCCTCCCATCTCCCCTCTGCATAGCTGATAGGGAGCAAACCTGTAGCGGAGAAGACCTTGGTGCCCAAGAACTGGGGTGATGCAAGGGCCAGACCAGCCCTGCAGCAGGGATGAGACTTTCTCCAGCAGCCCCCTTCCCTAGCTCTCCCAGGAGCCTGGGGCTAGGGCAGACAGACAGACCCTTCACCAACACATCATGCCCTCCATGGAGCTGCTCCAGTTTTTACCAGCTGAGGATCCAGCCCATGGACTCTTCGGCAGCGACACCTTTTTCCTTCTTGCACCTTCTTCCCCTCCCGAGGCAGCCAGCACGCT
>NW_009604380.1:9582-15978 GCF_000690535.1 Cariama cristata | reverse complement strand
ACCCCCGGCAGACAAGCCAGGACTTCTCCTGCTAGCCAGACAGACTTTCTCCTCCTCAGCATTATTCAAACACTGGCAGGAAGCCCTGGACAATTTGCACCAGCAACTTTATTTAAATTGAATGGAGTGATCAAGAAGCGGAGTTTGTTTAGGCGTAAGCCCTTGGGGCAGAGCCAGGCGTGGGTGTTGTATGTGCCGGGCAGGCTCTGTGGTGTATAAAAACCATGTGGACAAAGAAAGTTGTTTTTTCCATGTGTTTATGCATTTCAGACCCTTTCACCACTACACAGAGCTGAACCCCAGTGGGGAGGGCTGGCATCTGTCGGCACAGCACCTACGTGGATGGGGATGAGGGGCAGAAGCTGGCTGTAAAGGCAGGTGTAATGCTCCTGGGATCCCGGCTCCCACTTGATTTCTCAAATTTAGGGGTCTCATGCTAGGTAGGACACATCCACAGTCGCACCTTCCTGGCTTCCCTGACCCAAGGCAATGCAGCTGCCAGGAGCATGTTCAATCACCTCATTAATCTGGGTGGAAGCAGGCTGTTAATATGAATGGTTTGATCCTCCTCCACGGATCACATCCTGCTAGGACAGAGCCATTGCTTGAACGAGACCAGGTCCTAAGGGCAGTATGTCTTTAAACTACAAGCAGTGCCTTAAAGCCTTTAGCACAAGAGGTCTCAACCCAGGACAAAACCCACCCAAACCCAACACCACTAGCAAAAAACACTGCATTTTTTTTGAGAAATTATTAATAAGGATCAAGATCAGGCTTTGAAAGATTTAGTCATCAGGTTAGGCTGACCCCAGGAGCTGTGGGGAAAAGATGGAGGGTTTTGCCGGAGGAGGAACTGAACTGCAGCAGGCAGAAGAAATGAAAAATTCACGGGAGATGCTTGAGCAAAGTACTTAAAAATAGAAGCCTCTAATAACAATCCTGCTTCAGAAAGATTATGGAATAAAAATCACTCTCCGTTCCCACACGGGTTGTTATTTATTTGACCAGCTGAATTACACTACAGTATTATAACTACATGTTTTTCCACTATTGCTGTGCTGGGGAATTTCCTGGTGGCAGCTACATGAAAGGGTTGGTTGTGTAATAAATCCTTGTCCATGGAGCACAGGCACGTATGCTGGGGGTGGCATGGCCCGGGCTCCAACTTGATCTCAAAGGGCAGCAGGTACTTTGGGCAATTACAGCTCAAATTCCCCAAAATCTTCCCAAAGGAGCAATTACATCCCACGGCCCGGGTTGGGCAAAGAGCTCGAGGGGACTGCTCCAGCCTGGAGGAGACAGGTAGGCGGGTGGCACTTCTCCAGCGTGCTCCCACGTGCTGGTGGAGAAGGTGCAAAGCCGAGCTGGGATTTTGGGGAGCTCAGCCCACGGCTCCAAGAAGCACTGAGCCGTATTTCTGGCTTGTTCCAATGCTGCCGCGGGCGCCGGCACCCTCCTTCCCTGCCATTTCTTCCTGCTGCTCCTAGCACAAAGCCTCGGAGCCCGCAGACATGCCCTGCCCCAGTGATCACTTGCCCCTGGCTGCACCCAGCCCTGGGAAATCCGGCTGCCCACGGGAGGTTGTGCTGCTCTGGCTCATCAAACACAGCTACATTTTCAAGTAAAGGCATGAGCAGTTTAGCTCTTTATTAAAGAGAAAGGTGCTCCACCTGCGTTCACTCCTTAGCCTGCATGAGAAGTCACATCACCATGACGCACCTTCTCCCCCAGATGAATGAAATCCCGTTGCTTCACCTGCAGCTCCCCATTGCCCAGCTCCGGGGCTCCTCACTGCTCTTCGCAGTGTGCAGGACGGCAGAAGATACTGCAAAATCACTCAGGAGTGAAACCACCAGCGTTAGCATCTCCTGAAACAAATGGGATGCTTCAGCCTTTGGCAAACTCAGGCAGATTTTGTCTGTTTTGCATTTTAAAGTGACTGTACTGGCTGGAGCTATCTGAGAGGCCTCAAGCATGAGGAATGTAGGAGCAGACTCTCCCAAATAGTCCTTCACACTCTGAAGACCAGATGCCTGCAGCAGGAGAAAGCCAGCAGGAGAGGCCCGGGGAAGGGGCAGGGGTGCGGTGGCTCCGAGTCTCAGGCAGGGAAGAGGAGCGGAGGAAGCTGCTGTTCCTCAGCCAGCCCCAGGACAGGGATCAGGCCCAAGGCCAAGTGAGAGGCAGTGGCGTGTCCTCCTGCCTTCTCCCTCCAGCTCCATCCACCGTCCCTTCCTGCCTGCTCCCCGGCTGCTGTCCTGCTCTCAACCACTCTCCTGCCCCAAACTGTCATACCCACCCTGGCTGCAGGGGAGTCACTACGTCCCCCGCTGCTGTGACAGCAAGGAGACACTAGAAGAGAGGCCACCAGGCTGTGAGCATGTGGGAGGCAGATTATTTTCTCTTATTCTGAGCCTCACATGGATTCACGCCTGGACTTTCTCTTAGAGGAAAGAATTCCTTGGCTGTGCTGTTCCGTGCCTTCAGGGATGCAGTCCCGCTGGGAGAGGGGCCGAGGGAAGTTAATTCTCCTCCCCCCTAGCTGGTTTAAAAGCTGGCTTTAGGCAGAGCTGCACCTGCCACTGCTGCCATGGGGCAAAGGTGGGAGGCAGGGATCAGGGCTTGGGGTGTGCGGGAAGCTGGCGTCTCTCTCACTTAGCCACACCACAGCAATCCATGATGTGTTTCTCTTCCCAAGAGCTAGATCCCATCAGCTGTAAACAACAGGCAAAACCAAGTCATTTTATTGCCCAAAAAGAGGGATATTCCCTGCCAGAATGGGAGAGAAGAGAAACAAATCCTGCTGCCAAAAATTTCAGAATTGGGAAACATTTCCTAGGCTTCAAGCATTTGCAAAACTACAAACTAAATACAGATTCCCTGGTGGGATGCTCTTGAGCAAGAGCAAAGGTAAAGGATTCTGCGTGGTCCTGCCTCCACATACTCTGTTATGGAGAAATGGGAATCAGGGCATGTTCTACAGCACTAAGAGCACTGGCTCTCTAACAGGGCTGGGAGGGAAAGCAGATGTGCTCCCAGATTTCAGCCTTACGGAGATCTGACGTTCAACAGCAGATGAGCAGCTTCAAGGAGAAAAGGAGGAAACAAACCAAGGTGGCCTTTCTCTTCTTCAGTGCCCGACCAAGGGCTGTGATCTCCTGCTGTGTTGATCCACAGGGCTCTGCTTGCCCTCAGAAATGCAATGGGGTGCCCAGCTTAAGAACAGGGACCTTTTTTGGCAGGTGGGTACCCCTTAGCTCCCGGGCTCTTGACCCTGCCCTGACACCCAGGAAGAACAGCAGGCTTCAGAGCTTGCCCATTTCAAAGGCTTTTAAGTCCTGTTTTCAACAGAAAGGCATTTTCAAGTTGTCATAGAGGCATGGAAACGTAGGACAAGAGGGAATGGAAAGGTCAGCGCTTCACTGCCTGTCCCTGACCCCATCTGAGTGTGGCTACACCGTCCTGGCGAGACCGACTCTATAGAGATCCTTCCTGCATGGCCTTGCTGTAGAGTTTCACCCACCACAAAGCTTTCCAAAACACAGAGCTTATTTTTAAAACCCTGACTTCTCTGCGGCCCATCCATTACCCCAGATTGAACAGCAGCATGTCCTCTCACCCTTCCTTATAGGTCACGTTTTCTAAATCTCTTTATCACACATGCTGATGTCCCAAATTCTCTCACTTCTCAGAGCAAGGTGCTCGGCAGAAGGAGGGTGGCTGGGCTTCCTAGAGCAGCAGACCAGGGCCTCCTTCTCATGAGACCTGACTCAGGCAGAAGACAGAGCTTCTCGGCACTTTAAGGATTTTTGAGTTGAGTCACTTGTTCAGCCCGTAGCTATGCTCCAGATGCATGTTAAAACTTTCCCTTTCTTTTCCCTGTACTGGGTGATGCACAGCTTTCGAGCTTGCTTCAGCATCTCAGCAGCCAGGAGAAAAGTGGTCCAGGTCTCAACTCTGATGTTATTATTAAACACCCTCCCCATAATCAGTCTGGAAAGCAGGGAGCAATTTAGCTGCATTGTTTACAGCCCCCGTTGCCTGGAAGCTTTTTATTGTGTTGTCGTCTCAACTGCGCTCTTGCTTACAGCGGTGGGAGCACTCACAGAGCAGGACCCCGGCCGCACTCACGTCCTGAGGCAGCAGAGCAGGAGATAAGGAGAAGAGAATGAAGCTCACAGACCCCTGCCTGGACGTCAGGGCAGGGATTACGTTGCTTGTGCAATGCAACACCTACTGTGCTTGAAAGTTAAAAAGAGTCAGTGCCCATTTCCGAAACCCACCGTGAGGAAAGGGAAGGGGATGTAGGACCATACAGCTTCCCAGAGTGATCCCCTGACTTTTATCAAGACCAGAATTTGGCCTGAATGATGCAAGGAAGTAGAGAAACCTTTCCATGCTACTCCACAGGCGGTGATGCTTGGGCTAAATATCCTAAGACTTTTTTCCCCCACCTGAATGATCCATCAGCAGGACGCCAGGAACCTGCCTGGATCCCATGCTTTGATTACTCTCCTGATTTGCAGGCTATGTTCTCGCATCCATAATGCATGCCCAGAAATCTGCTCCACCCTGTGTTTATGCAACTGTGACTGCTCTGCGGAGCCCTCCACGAGCAGAGAGGTGCCCATGACAAACATTTACAAGGCAGCAGAATGCATCTCTCTAGCACAGCACGTTTCTGTTAACAGTGCCACCAACTCAGTCCAAACTGCACAAGAAGTGGTCCATCATTAGCGGGAGAGAAGCCGGATCCAGGTGGGAAGGCAGCTGTAGAAAGGGCGTAGGGATGGGAGGTTATGGGATGCTACAGCCACGTTAGCAGGGTCAGAGCCATCCCACAAGGAGAGTTAGGCAACAGAAAGGGGTAGGGAGCTGCGCTGCATTGTACCACACTGGGAGGAGTTTGTGTGTGTGTTCGCTGGTGGAAGGGAGCTGCTCTTCAACAGGAGCCGGGAGCCTGCGGGGTTGTACCAGCCTGGGGGTGCACCATGGTTTCAAGGTGGTGCGTGCCCCTGTGGTGGCTAGCAATGGACTGAGGCTCTCCAGCCCCATACACCCTGGTTCATCCAGTCTTCAGAAGTCAGAGATTAACTTAAGATCTGAATCACAAGGTTTAATTCCCTTTCTTGCTAATTTGGTGTCATACATGACGGTAATGTTTGATAATTACATGCGTCAAGTCACTGTCCAAACTGTTAAAATTAAATTACTTCCTGGGATGGTAAGTTCCATAATGAAACACAATTTAAATTAAGAAGATGATAGTAGTAATAATAATAATAAACTTTTTAATGGCATCTCCTTCCCCTCTTGTTCATGTCACAGAGACATGCGGGAGGTTAGCAGCTCTTGCTCAGCTTTGTCCAGCGTACTCCTCCTTGGATACATGTTTGTGAAATCACCTCTTACTCAGCTTTACCACAGTCCCATTCGCTTTCATCTCTCTTCAAAGGAGATTCCTCCATGCTTTTGATTATCCCAGTCATACTTTCTTATTTCCCTCCAACGCTGAAGCACGCAGATGACCAGCACATGACTGCCAGCTCCTTTCACCCTTGCACTCCAACCGTCCTTCAGCCTCCTAATAGCTCGTTTTTCTTTTAATTGGTGCGAGTCCTCACTGAGGGGTCTAGGATGACTCCACACTGAGTTATTTAGTAGTCTGGAGGGCCTACTCCCAAACTGAAGGAATGCCAGCTATGTTCTTACAGAAGAGAGCCCTGGGACACTCACCCCACAGCTATCCGGCAATAGATCTGGCTTGCTCATCTCTGTTCCTCCGGGGCCTTCCTGCATCCTCCAGCACAGTCTCCTCTCTCTCTATGCCATTAGCATGGACTTAACATCGTTTTTTGTAGAGCATGTCCATTCTCCTGTTTCCGACTCATTCCAGCTCACTGTTGGCCACAGGGTTCCCAGCTCTCAAACACACATTTTAACAATAGCTGGAAACTGAAGTCCTGCATGCAATCTTTTATTTTATCAGAGTACATTTTTCTTCCTGCTAGATAACATATCTCCTAGAAAAAGAACCTAACATTTTCAGATCCCTTTCTGACCCTTCATCCTTATTTAACATTGATGAATCTGTATGGGAATGATACTTTCCAGGTCGTTCAGAGTAAGATGTGAGGCATAAATTAACAGGTCCTCATAGAGCACTTCAGCTGGACACTGTAGAAGTGAAAGATTTAAATACCTCTCAGCTGGTCCTGCTTAAATAGAGGGACACATTTCTGAACACCGAGACCTACGACAACTGTTCATTGATCTGTTTTCAGTAAGTGTGCCACTTGTCCCTCCGCAGGAACAAATACAGACATGACTCCTCCAGTGCACAGGAGGAACAACCTTTACGTGGCCCAGCAAACCCGGGACCTGGAGCGAGGGGACTGG
>NW_009604380.1:2969-9551 GCF_000690535.1 Cariama cristata | reverse complement strand
TGATGGTGCTCGGCAGGAAGGGATGAGAGCAGAGGTGGCAGCTACAGCCTTTCTGTGAGATTTACCGGCCCAAGAGCTCTTTCATGTCCAACCTATAGAAGCACCAAAAGGAGCTCCTACACACTGTGATGCTTTTCCCCTTGCACTGCAGCACTCAAGTCGGTTGCGTAAGTGGACTTCAGTAAGTGTCTGTTTGCAGTCACTCAAGTTCATGTTTCTAAGCTACAGGATCCTCCCCAAACTCTCACTCCATGTAGATAATTTTAAAATTTGCTCCTGGATTTTATTTTACCTCTTTCAGTAACACAAACCAATCAATCCAGAAAGAACCTAGAAAAAACAAAGATGGTGTTTTTTCTATCAGTTGAACAGAGTGGTTGAGTGAATTCACTTTGCATCAAGCTCGTGTGGAGTCGAAGTTACATCCGCAGTACAGGAGTGACCAGCAAGGGCAGGGCAGAGCTCTGCCCTGGGTGTAAAGGACAAACGCAGGCAGGCTGTAGAGAACACAGTCCTTCCAGGAAAATGGGCCCGAGACTGTCAACTCCAAAAGGCCACATGCAACAGGACCACCTCAGGCCCTACAAAGCTATTTTTCTCCAGCTGGCTGCTTAAGTCCGCTATTGTTTAGTGGAAACAGCTGCACAATAGCTTGTCATCTCAGGGTTTCACTCTGCATTGGAGTCCTGATCTGAGAGATGCTACCCTGGGTGATTTCTTCACAGTTGATCGCAGCACCAGAGGCAGAAGAGACAGCATACAGGTCAGAGATGGACTGGAAAGCTCCCGACGGCAGGACACCACACAGGAGAGATGCCTTGGTTGTCCTGCAATGACAGCCTGATGTCCAAACCACAGAGATGGACAGACCTGGTACAATTTCCAGGAAGCCTCCTCACTGCGGTCTCCAGAGAAATCACCACATCCCTCCTTGCTCAGGAGACCTCACTGCTGGTGCCAAGGTTTGCTGGCTGCTGGTGCCTGTTGTTCCCTGGTTACAGATCCCCTCTGAGGCTCTCTGACAAACCAGAAGCCTTGAAGAGGCACTGCTGTCCTTTAGCCTTCACTGGCAAACTGCCTGGTGCTCTTCTCTTGCCTTGCAACCAGCTGGTAAGTACCGAGCCCAGCTCCATAACCTCCAAGGGCAGCCAGACCTGGCCTGTCTGAACAAATGGGGCAACTATGACAGCAGCAAATAGTTGTTTTCTCCTGGTGAACCTACTTGTTCCTCAATGTCAACTGCTAAAGCTGATTAAAACCAGACAGAGGTCTTTATTCAAGTGTGAGTTGGAGACAGAGGAGCAGGAATAACAGAGGCACCAGTCAGAACAGCTGCTTTGCAAGACTAATTTTAGTGACCTGTATTTATGGCTCTTCCGCAGGAGATGGGTGAAAGAGCAGGGTGTTTAGTTTTGCAAACCCCAAGCCAAACACAGCCTCTCATTCCAGTCCAACCCAAAACCTTTGGAGTGCTTTTAAATCCTCTTTCACCTAAGGGTCCTAAAGCGTTGGATGGGGATGTCTGCTTAATATCACCACCATCTTATGTACTTTGGATGGAATACAAGCCACTTGCCACATCAGAGCCCATGACTGGAGCGAGGGCACAGCGTTACTCATGCCCTATAATCCTCTTCCTGTAGCAATCATCCATGTCATGTAAGTGTAGTGTTTTCTTATTTCATCAAGTTCCAGCTTCATTCCTTTCACACAGTTTTTACCCCTACATTATTATTTGCAACAAAATTCAAGTTTTAGGATAGAATATGTGCTAAAGTTTTCCTGTTATTTCTTGGTCTCTCAATGAGGGCTATTGCTACACACAACAGACAGGCTCACCCGAGAGCTACTCCACTCCAGCTGCTTCCAAGCCAGCCTGGAGAACAAAACCAGAAGGCAGGTCCCAGACCCAGACTGGAGCCCCGTCAAAGCCAAACAGGAACAGTCTCCAGTTTCAGACTCTGTGCTCAATTTTAAAAAGAAGGGAAAAAAAACAAAGGCAGGATTGAAGTGGGTGAAATCCAACTCTCACAGCATCCTCATCTTACCAACGAGGAACCTACAACAAAGTTTAATTCTCTTTCTTGCAAACTTGTTGTCATACATGACAATATTGCTTGATAAGTACACGCATCAAGTCCACTGTCCAAACTATTAAAATTAAATTACTTCCTGGGATGGTAAGTTCCACAATGAAACACAATTTAAATTAAGATGATAATAATAATCATTTTATGGGGTCTCCTTCCCCTCTTGTTCATGTCATGGA
This sequence comes from Cariama cristata, assembly GCF_000690535.1. Classification (NCBI taxonomy): domain Eukaryota; kingdom Metazoa; phylum Chordata; class Aves; order Cariamiformes; family Cariamidae; genus Cariama; species Cariama cristata. Next base: position 7,282 of record NW_009604380.1, on the reverse strand, counting down.
GAGGCACGTAGGGGATTAGGAAGAACAGATGATGCGGCTTATGCAGTGATGCTCGGAGCTGGGTGACAGCACCTCGACGTGACCCCTGGAGTCCAAATTCAGTCCCTAGATCTAATCACTAAACCACAGAGGATGTCTGCATCAGGAGTGTTTAGTTTACAAGTCAAAACAGAGTCTAAATGCCAGCATGCAAGCGCAACCCGATAGCCCATCCGCTGGGTCTATCACTACCACTTCATACATTATTCATCTCGATCTTGCACAACACAGGCCTTGAAATCAGAACCCAGAGGCAATTAGGCAGGAGCAGAGCCAGCTCTGCAGCAGCGAGGGGTGAAAAGGCGAGGCTGGTAAAACACCCATCCCGCACCCTGCTTTGCTTTCCTCAGTTCCTGCCCCAGGGGTGCCTCTCTCCGCTGCCAGCCCAGGTGGATTTGCATGGTCCACAGGTGGCCGCTGCTTATTTGCACCTGGCTTTGGGTGGTACCATTAGACCCTGAGCTGCTGTACCCTCTTGCCCTGCAACAGCAGACACCCAAGCCAGCACATCATAAAATACCCACGTGAGCTCCTTGCAGCATTGGTATTTAAACTCTTAACTGCAATATTCTCCAAGCTATACCTTAACCTCTTCACTCCTGGCACCAAAACCTACTTGAGCTTGGAGCATGTCTATGCCATGAAAGTCCATTGTAGAAATGGACACCTGCTAAGATCACCCAGCTACAGATTAAAACACTTCTCCTCAAAGCCTGTCACTATTGCAGTCTTGGCATCTCCTGCTCATATAAACACAAACCTCTCATTTTTTCCAATGGTCTGCGTCACTCCATCCCTTCTCCCTCCGGAGCACACAGCGGTCTGTGGAGGGGCAGAGCCAGTTTGGCTGCTCGGCTCTTAAATAATTCCCTGTCCTTGTTCTGAGAAAGACCTTCTCCATCTATCATTGCTTGATGGAGTTGGTATGACTGAAAGATCAAATGGGTTTCAGCACCAGGTCTCACCCTATAAAAAGCAGAGAAGTGCCATGCCAGCTTGTCACCTTGCACTTATCTGTAAAACTTTACCTTTCAAGGAAGGTCCCATGGGGGGCAAGAAATGTGAGATGGCAGCTTCCCTCACCCACACCAAGACTGTAGATCAAGCATGGCTTTAAACACCTTCTCTCCCCTACCTTTCACTCCTATCCCTACCAGGTAACAGGACCTGCGTAGCTCTATCTGCTCAAAACCACTTGATACCAGATTAAAAATCACATTTGTCTCTGCAGAGACTGTCAGCATTCACCATAGCCAAAGGGCCTGAGCAGCATTGATAAACCTTGCTTGATCCTCAGCTGCGGTACGTTGCTCTGGGTAGGTGCTGTACCAGTACAGAGCAGGTAAAGCTCTGGTCTGGACCACCATTGTATCCAACCACTGTACAGTCCGTAGGGCTGGTTATTCCTTCTGCTTGTACAGCACAGTGAGACTCTGGTCTCTGCCTGCAACACAGGCTCAGGCAAAAGGGCTCTACGGTGGGGCATCCAGATGGGAAATTGTTTTCTCCCGTTGTAGGGAAGAACCTCTCAATTGCATTTTCTAGAGACAGCAACCAGAACAAAAAAAACCCAAACCTACTGGTACATCAGAATTTTACAAGGGTTCAGACAAAATCAAAGGAATTATTTCACACAGGCAGATTTATTTGGACAGGTATATGATGTTCCACTTCACCCAAATCCCAAGTTCATCATACCTTTCCTTGTTGGACTGGCCCTCTTCACACAGCACAGCAGCACACACTGACCCAAGGGACTCTGATTTTGTACCCTGGACAAATATTTTTAAGTCTGCCCAAGGCAAATCATGGCTTAAGCTCTTGAGTAAAGATTTCAAAGACAGAACAGAATTGCTAAACCCTTTGCTATGAACTACCATGTTAAGAAGAACTTTAATCATCTGCAAACCTCAATTTTCCTACCTGCAAGAGGATGACAGTCTCTTGACTCCCTGGGTGTTGCTAGGATTAGACAATGTTTGCTCAACATCAGTGTGGATTTTGGTGTCTTGTGTTATTGCTACTGTCACATCACAGAAAGGTCAGCGAACACATTCCAGTGAGTCAGAGCCTTTCCACAGCATTAGCGTAGTCCTCAGAGCTTAGCCAGGCTCTGTATTTGGATAAAGCCCACCACAATCCCACCCTTAAAAAAATCCCAATGTACGTCAGAGTGGCAGCCCTTTCCTGTCACTGCCTCATCTCTGTGTTTAGGATAAGGAGCACTTGGAAGATGATGCTGAAATTGAAGCAGGGAGAGAAAACAAACCCAAACCACACATGGCGGGGGAAGGGGGGAGGGTAAAAATAAACCAACCTCCCCTCAGAAAAACTCTGAGCATTAGAGAGCGTCTAGCCAGAGTCAGAAGGCAGGGAGAGAAGATATGTGTTTAGGTAGAAATTAAACTTTTTTTTTGTAGGGAAAAATGAGTCTCCCACTTCTTCTCCAATTAGAAAACTTCAGCAAGAACCTCCTGCCAGCCCAGCACATCGTGTAAAACAGCAGTCATGTTACCAAACCTCTTTCATAAAGCACTTGGAAATATTGAGGACCTTACACATTCTCCAACAAAAATACAGACTTTTTTCTGGGAAAAGCATAGATTCATTGACTCTACAATTCTTACCTGGAAACATCTTGCACTCCATGAACTCAAGGCAGGGCTGCAACACCGATTCCTCGCCTCCTGTCCCCTGGCTGGAGACACTGTGTTTCTTGGCTCACCAGCCAACTGCGAAGTATGCTGCCTCGTGATCCGAAAGCCACGCTAACCAGCCATATCCCAAATTCTCTAGGCTCTCTGCCACGGAGCTGCGAGCTCAAAGTCCCGAGTATGCTGACTTTAAACCAACAACATACAAATCAAACTGTGGGTGGGTGACAGAAAATTTCAACACGCTAAAAGCAGAGTAAGGCCAGGCAAAGCTCTCATCTGGGACTTTCTTCTCTCCTCATCCTTGGCCTTAAGTACTCCATCTCTGCATCCCTTATCTCTCCCTTCGTGACACACCCACCCCATCTCCACCGCCTCCCCTATCACAATAGCTTAAGCACTCCGAATTACTCACTGCAAACACTCCATATCCTTCAGCTCATACCCCTACTCCCCAAATCCCTACCTTCCCTCCTCCTGTAATCCTCGCCATGTCCTTACCTCTACCACACCCTCACCTGCCACCACACCACTTCCACTGCCGAACACCACCACAAATCACAGATACCCTAAGCCAAATACTGCACCCCAAACACTTTCTGAAAGTTCTTCTCCACCACAAGTTTTCAGTACTTTCAGCTTGCGGCAGCTGATTCAAGATGACCCACTGCTGGCTGACCCCCACCACCCCTATGCTGGTCGGGAGGGCAGTGTCCATACATGACAGGATGCCAAAACTGTGCCCAGGGCACAGGAGGGCATTGAGACAGAAGAACAATGTGCTCATCAGCACAACACAGCAGGCAACAAGACGTTGCACTGTGGACTGTGTGTTGCAGGGTCTGTACTCCACTTGGAGCTTCCAGACAGCTGTTCAAGGAAATTGCCATCAATGTCAGCCTCACCACCACTATTAGACATCTCATCCATGTCCAGGCCCAGCTTGAACCCATTTAACTTGTAAGGGATAATGAGATAACAGCATGACATGTTGCAGCTGAAGGTTATTTAAACACCCATCTGGTACCTGTTACGCAGCATACATCCTATTGTTGTATAGGAAATATATGCCCCCTCCCTCCCACATGGAAAAAAGAAGATCTATAGATGTGTTCAATGCTACCCTTCCTTTTTGCATAGATGACGTAATTCTCCTTCTCTGTGTTGTTTCTAGCATATTGCTTTGTATTTCGTACCTATGTTTTGGGAGATGCAGTCCTTTCCAGGCTGCTGAGACCTTGTGAAAGGACACAAGACCACAATGAAAAATTCACTAGGGACATCTCATTGCCCTCTTCACCCATCAGTCAGAAGAGGCTCCACACCATCCAGGTTTGAAAGGGTGGACCATAAACTGTGAAAGTGATTGATCCTTTGCAAGACACAACTTGTCACTACACTTTATCCCAGAGACATTCAGGGGCGACAGTCCATTTCAGTGTTCATGGGACCACGCTCCGTTTCTACAGAGGAACGGTGAAATATCTCCTGAAGCCTGTGATGTGAGCAACGCAACCTGCTTGCACCTTTAATTCAGATGTACAGACAAGAGAATCTGCAGATCCCAGCTAAACAGACGCATTTCTGTATTCAAACTCTCCATCTTCCTTTGTAAGATGA
>NW_009604380.1:0-2938 GCF_000690535.1 Cariama cristata | reverse complement strand
TGCTCGTTCTCCTTCTGAAATCATCTATGAGGTTCTTGCTCTCCGCGAACTCTCAGCAGTCATGAGGGCCAGGTTGTGTGCTATCTCAAGAAACCACGTTTTGTAACACAAGTGTCAGCTCTGCACATGTGTACTCCCCTCTCTCCTGTTTTTCTCAGGAATGACTCAGTTTTCTGCAAAAGTTGTTCTGTAAATCCTGGACTAAAACCTTTGTCCGACACCCCATCTAGTGTTCAGCACAGACAAATGCAGAGGACCGGGGCATCAAGGAAACAAGAGTTGAAAATTCCCAGCATTTTTTCAGCGGTATTAAACCACCTTTGTAAAACTATCATTTGAGTTCTCTCCAAGAGAGCTCTGACAGAGTCCAGGCAACATGGAAACCTGCATATGCCACTGCCAATTCCTTCCTCTGGCCTCTGTGCAGCCTTCGGGTGTCCCAACAGAGAGATCCCAGCTGGAAAGCCCAGCGAGCCCTGCTCCTCAGGTGTTAGCTCCTGGGCAGTCAACCCCGGGGCTTTGAGGACAGCCCCCTGTACGTAAGTCATCTGGGCAAACTACCTTGGAATAACGAGCCAAGGGTCTAAGCTGTGCCCACCTCAAGACTCGATGGCAGCTGACAGCGAGGACGAGGATGCTCTCAAACCAGGGAACAACAGGGCTTGCCGGGTCCTTGGCAGTCGGCAGCACAGGGCACTCATTTCAAGAGAGATGTCAAATCTTGAGCAGGTATTTTGAATACTAAATAATGCTGCCTAGTTTTTTTCCAATGAGATTTTTAAAAGAAAATGAGAATTGCTTAAAAGAGCTTTTCACATTTTTTTCATTTAAAAAAAAATAAACTGTTTGCTGAGAAAATAAAAGCTGTTTCAGTGTCTGTCCTTCCCCTTTATGAACAAACTTTTTTGGTGGTGGGAGGATCATGAAGTTGTCGGGACAAAATATCTGCTCTGAGAACTTGGTTTTAATAAAGCAGCTTTCTGACATGTTCACTCCTGTGAGTCGCAGAGCTCCAGCCATTGCTACAGAAATCTTTGGGTTCTGTGATGCCAGGTGCACAACCCACTCTGAACTAAGCCCAAACCAAGCATCGCTATGTTCTTGGTTAATCACCAGACCAATTAGCACCTTGGTTAAGATGCAGTGAGGTTCCAGTCCCGCTCCCCTCAGAGCTGGGATTGTTCTGATGAAACTCTCACTCTACCCATGTGGCAATACGCTGTTCACAACCCTTTCAGTTCTCAAGTAGTGTGATAAGTCTGTTAACTCATTAACACCTCCGGCTTCCAGGAGACTTGGCTTCCATCCTCTTGAACAGCCTCAGGCCCCATGCTCCAGGAAGTTATTCTGCAGTTTCTTCTGCTGAGCCAGGCTGGCTTTCAGTTCCCACCATGAAGCTTCCGAATGCTGCTGTATTCTTTATCTTTGTGCCCACTTTGACGCCAGCTTTGGACCCCCTCAGCATTTCAGTCTTCATGGGGAGTGCCGCTGTCACTTGGCAGCTCCTCTCCCCTCACTACTGGCTCAAGTGCAGTCTCCCAGAGTGCTGCAATATGAAGGACAAGCTGAACTTCGCAGGTAAGACAGTGGCAAGGACACCTTGAGCCAAGTTGTCAGTGGGACCAGCTGATGGTCCTTCCCAGGGTGGTGAGGGCTTCTTTTTAATGCCAGCCTCCTTTGGGGTGGTTGTGGAAAGATAAGACTTACAGCCCACGGTGACTCTAAAAGGCAAAGGCTGTACTAACGTAATATTGCTTTCTTTCCTAACAGCAATGCAGGCGGAGTTAAGATAACAGAGGTTACTGGAGAAGGCTGAAGGGAAGACATTCCTGTGAAGGAGCCCCAGTCTCTGCTCTCAGCGGAAATTTTCAGCAACAGAAAGAGTGAGTACCTCTGGGCTGAGGGCTCAGTCCCAGGACTGCTGATGTCTTCTGCAAAATGATCCATGAAGCGCACAGCAACACACTGGCCCCGCAGCACTCTGATAGTAAAGCTCCCTCTTCCCTCTTCCAGGCGGTTTCTTTCACAGTTAACTGATCCAGAAGAACCTGATTGCCTATTTCAACCCTTTCCTTCCTCTCAAATGTAAACATGTGAGGGAGCGTGTCCGGGAGGAACTGCGCATACAAGGGCATCCCGAGGATGAAGACCTCATCACAGAGATTGCCTTGGCAATGACTGAGTGCCCCAGTGAAGAAAGACTCTACTCCAGCAAAGGTTGCAAGACTGTAGGCTCCAGAGTGACTCTGAGCATGAGGCATTATCAGGCTGAACGCCTCATCTTCTGGTTACACCACCACAGCAGATGGAAGAACCAGTAACTCCCTTTCCCCTCCCGGCAGCTCAGTCTACACACTGTTCCTTGAAGGGATTCAGGCTTTCCCGTACCAGAGGCACCTTCTGTAGAGCCCTTGAATAAACACACAGGACACGGCAACAATCATGGTACAGAGTAAGCAGAAGGGGGATACATGGGGGCGATGAGGTTTGCTCTCCTTGCCACAGAAACGCTCCTTAACGGTAGTGTTTTGAACAGGAAAATCTCCCACTTTTGTGGCAAGAGTGTTTGCACCTGAAGTCCTAGTATTGCCCTAATTAATAAAATCTATTAATAAACAACATTCTCAGTAATAATATTGGTCTGTTTTGTACTGGCTGTCACCTGCACATCTCACAGAACTCACACCAGAGATCAGCACTACTGTTCCTGCTTTACAGGTGTGGAAACCCAAGCACAAAGGATGAGTTTTCCAGATCGTCCAGTGGTCAGCAGCAGTGTCCTGGGTCAGCAGCCCACCCGCGCGGCACCGCCGCCTCACGCCGATGTGGTTACCCCATTCTGGCCAAGCCACCCGCGTTGGGGAATGCCGTGTGCCAGCGCTGCTGATCGTTTAATGAAAAGGAGGCAGAAAGCCCTCCTAATCTCCACATCACGTCC
>NW_009604379.1:52978-61337 GCF_000690535.1 Cariama cristata | reverse complement strand
GGAGCTCTGGGCTGGAGCTGCTGCGCCCGCAGGTTCGTGCTTTGGCGTCGGTTGGAGTCGGGAAAAATCTTTCCCTTCCAAAACTGCCGGTTTTCCCACGCGTGAGCCTGTTCAGGAGCAAGGTGCGCCCCGGGTAGCGTTTCTTTGTATTGAATTTTCCGTCCGAGGACGCTGGGAATGCGTGGTGCCAGCCGCATCCCACCTGCGGGGGAATGGACAGATTCTGCGGGACATTTTCCGTGGGTTGGAAGGACCGGGAGGGAATGAGGAGAAGAAAAAAAGGCACATCCTAAAACCTCCCTGCGTGCACGGGTTGTTTTGGAGAAGGGGGAAGGGTGACGGTTGTGTGCGCTGTCAGAGGACACTGCCAGCAGCAGAGCTTGTCCCCCTTCGCCATCTGCCGCTTTCCGCGGGGGACAGATTCTGCGGGACATTTTCCGTGGGTTGGAAGGACCGGGAGGGAATGAGGAGAAGAAAAAAAGGCACATCCTAAAACCTCCCTGCGTGCACGGGTTGTTTTGGAGAAGGGGGAAGGGTGACGGTTGTGTGCGCTGTCAGAGGACACTGCCAGCAGCAGAGCTTGTCCCCCTTCGCCATCTGCCGCTTTCCGCGGGGGGTTCCTGACTGGGGGGTTTAGATCACAAAGATCTCCAAGAATTAGGCTGAGTCGCTAAACCCTCTGCACCAATCCTGTCCTGCCCAGATACCGAAAGAAAAAGCACCTTAATGTTTTGCATGATGACAGTTGTCTGGGGTTAGTCACTGAGATGGGTGACTAGCCCGGTATTTTGGTGTCTGTCACAGCCGTATAATTCTAGGGTAATTCCCTGCAAAGGATAATTCTTTTCTCCTTTTCTCTGTGCAGTTGATTGTTATTAATGAAGCCCGAGGAATATGGAAAAATCTTCCATTTTCTGACCAGAGTCTCTTGAGCAAAGCAGGCTGTGCTGATTTCATGATAATAATTTTATTAACAAACAATTACCATCTTTGGGTGAAAAATAGGAAGACTGGTTTTGGAAGATCAATAATTGGCTAACTATTAACAATGCTGTCCTGTATGATTTAATTTCCCAACAAGCGCTTTAACTCTCAGCAGTGAGGTTGCCTGTAAAGTTGCTCTAAATTTCTCAACTGTATTGGAAATGTGGCTTCCTATACCTGCCTCCTTCCTTGACCCTGTTTCTTTGGCACCAGAAAAAAAAGGATGAATTTATTTTAAAAGAAAGAAATTCCAAAATAATTGTGTTGCTGAGAGACAAGGACAGCATAAATGCTGGGAACTCAGCCCTAATGGAATGGCAGAAAATGTAGAAAGGAGATGATACAGAAAAACAGGTTCAGAAAGTTGTGCGGTTTGGCTTCCTTTTTTAATGAGAAGGGTAATTTCATGGTATTAACATCTATGTCTGTGTAGGGCAGGAGCTCAGCTCTGCCAGCCTCGCTCATCCTGGCTGTGGTTATTTGCTCCTGCAAAGAACCTCCTGACTGTAATGGGGGTTGCAATTACAAGTAATTCTTACAGCATGAGAGAAGGCGTTGATGACATGCATTATAAAACACAGGGGACTTTAATCCTGTGCATTTTAGGCAAGGGTCAAACTAAACTTTTGCACCCTGAAGTTGTTATTCTTGACTAAAAGTACATTGGTAGCATTTATCCTCCTGTTGCTCTGAGGCAGTGGGTACCAGAAACACTCTGCTTTTATGCACTGGAGGCACCAATCTGCTGGGGTACTTGTTGGGCCAGAATGGTTCCTGACCACTGGTTAGATGCTGTTTTGGAGTAAGAAGGAGAAGCATTATCACAGAGGCAAAAAAAAAAAAAAATGAAGTGACATTCCCAGGTTACACAGGGACTGGGCATCAGAGCTGGAGAAGCATCCCAGATCCTCAGGAAGTGACCAAAAGAAGTTTGTCCTCCTTCTCTACATTGCCATCTCCCCAGCAAAAGTCATTTTGCTGCTTGTTTCACCCCAGGCTTGCAGGGCTTGGACCCTGTCTTACTGCCAGTCTCCTGGGCTATTGTCAGTTTTTCTTGCCTCCTTTCTTGCCTTTAGTAGCTACTGCAGCTCCAGCGTGAATGTCTGCTGTAGGAGCAGGCAAGCTGAAAAACCGAAACAGCCCGTGCCACTTCCCCAGAGCTCTCAGCTGTGCAGCTTCGAAGCGAAGCACACATGCATGAAACATATTCATTATGGCCCTGCTTTTAAAAGTCTGTCTTTGTTCCCCCAAGCTGCTCTAACAATAAAGTCGTCTTTGTTCCTCTCACTGTGAAGAGGATGATGTTGCACTGATACTTCTGGGAAAGCATTTTGGTGGGGAAGGTAGACCTGCCCTGCAAGCTCAGACATCTGGGATGTCCATCCTCACTCCTTCTCAAAGCCTTCCCACGCTGTCTGTTAAATCTGGCCCCCAGGATGCTGCCACAACAGAATCACCATGTCGGGAGCTCTTAATTTCCATTTCGCAGTGATGGGGCCATGCCTTGTGCATGGACCCTGCGTGGATGGCTCCCTGCGGTGTCTAGAAGCCCCAGTGCCTCTGTGTGATCACTTGGCTTTAGAAGGTGTAAGAGATGGCCAAAGGAGTTGCAGTTGAGATGTGGGATGGGGAGAGGAAGTTGCTGCAGCAGATGGGCAGAAAGTGTGGGCAGCACTGCGCTCGTTAGCACCGATGCTCATTAGCAGAAGTAATCAGTCAGCCCACTCCCAGGTTTCACTGGGGTGGGGTTGGCTTCTGCCAGGCTCACATTCAGTTTTGCCAAGACAAGTAGGACCAGAGGGAATTGACCTTCTCTGACCAGCAGCGGGATATGGAGAAGAAAGTAGTTTTGCGAGATGGCTGCCCGCAGCCTGTGTGGCGGTGTTTGGGTCCGCGCAGGCAGGATGTGCTTCCTGTGTGCGAGGGAAAGCCTCCCCCCGCCGTGCACGTGTTGTGGCAGCAAAAAAGCCCCGTTTCTGGGCAAGCTGCTGCGCTGCTCCCCGGGCGGTGCAGCCCCCAGCCCCACAGCCACGTGCACCGAAGCACCGTTGGCAAACCACCACCGTGGGCTCACTCTCCTCTTCCCAGCGCGGCCGCCACTGCCCTGAGGCCCAGGTGATGGATGGTGGTTAAGGCTTAATGAGGACTTTTTGATGAGTGTCCCCAGGGATCCCCATCTTCCCTGGGCTGGAGCTGCTTGGTCACTGCCACGTTACCTGATGGCTACCTCGCTCATCGCTGGACCAAGTGGATGAAGCTGGATTTGCCAGGAGAGCCCCAGCACGTTTGTGTTAGAAAGCTTTTTGCAGGAAGGTGAAGGGGGGCAGCGTGGGTCTGTGGCAGAGGGATTTTCCCCTTCAGCTCTCCTGGGCAGCCCCTGTGGTGGGCAGATACCACGCAGCGCTCTTTGGACCGGGCCAAGCAATCGCTGATGCTTTCAGAGCCTTCCCCAGCCTTTGCACAACCCCTCCAACTGCTAGATTCTTACAACTGGCAGTGGACCCCAACCAAGAGCAGGGCCCCCGCCAGCCCTGCAGCCACCCCAAGGAGCAGGCGAGGGGCCATGGCACAGGCAGATTGAGGATTGCTCGAGGCTGCTCCTCTGTGGATGACCTGGGGTGATGATCCAGGTCTGCCAGCCCTGGATCGGTAGCCCCTCCATCACATGCCCTGGCTGTGAAGTTGCTGTCGCAGTGTGCTATGGGCAGGAGACCCAGGGGAAGTCCTGGCAGACCACGCTTTTCTCCGTAGCCTCTGTTGATTTTGCTGTTGGGTTTAAGAAAGTGTAGAATGGAAATTGGGAGTCCCTGTAAAGACTCGTCTATTAAACCTTCAAAATCTATGTAGTTTTTCCATCTGCATTCGGATTCTTGCACTGTGCTCAGCTATGGCAGAGCACGGGATGGGCCAGCAGCCGATTGCACTGCTCACTTGCTATGGCTTGATGCTTCCTTTTGCGTTCATGTATTTCTACACATTGCCTCTCTTCCTCTGTTGGAGTGCAGGATCTTTAGGGCAGGGACGGGCTTAGTCTTGCAGGTTTGTGCACTACCCAGCACAGCAGGACCCTGATGCCGTATTTGGGACTGTGTCCCCTGGTATGGCCCAAACAGCAGCAATAATTTTGTCCCTTGTGTTGCTGAGCTCTTTGGGTGTCACAGGGTTATTGGGGAAGCGTCTTTGATTACAGCAGACTGCCAACACCTTGCACAAATGCCCTTTAACAAAAAAATGAGAAACAAGCCCAAATAAACAGCCACAGCTCTCAAAGCTATAAAATGGAAGGTTTTTGTCTTCCCAAGCCTGAAGTATGTAATGAAGCCTGCCTGAGTACCAGGGGTGTTGTTCTGGGAAGCCAGAGGCGAGTCTTGAGGCAGGGGAGGATGGCGGTGGGCGGCTGAGGAGGCCCGTGGGGCTGGGTGAGTGGAGCCGCCCGCCTGGCACGGAGCAGCACAGGGCGCTGGCAGGCAGGGAGGAAGCTGCTTCTGCCCGTGGCATGCAGGGACGTAATGTCGGGTTTTGACAGTTGCTGCAATTTGTAACAGGACTGGGAAGCCAGAGGCGAGTCTTGAGGCAGGGGAGGATGGCGGTGGGCGGCTGAGGAGGCCCGTGGGGCTGGGTGAGTGGAGCCGCCCGCCTGGCACGGAGCAGCACAGGGCGCTGGCAGGCAGGGAGGAAGCTGCTTCTGCCCGTGGCATGCAGGGACGTAATGTCGGGTTTTGACAGTTGCTGCAATTTGTAACAGGAAACCATTTTAGCAAAGAGGGGTGAAGAAGGAAACAGAAATTTGTTGCTTGATATTATTTTTTTTTTCCCCGGGCACTTATTTCATGGTGCTTCAGCTGCAGGTATAACCAAACCTGTTTCTCAGCTGCCCGACACCTTGGGGAGGCATCTGTGGAAGTGGAATGGGTTTTACCAGGCTCATACGTATTCATGCAGGCAGCAACGATGACAAGAGGTGCAGCAGCAGACTCATCCCTCTTGTCACCTAACATGAAGCCACCCCAGGACTGCACGCAGTGTGCATCCCCCTTGGTCGTGGTCCTTGCTGGGTGCATGTGTGTCTATCTATGGCTGTCCCAAAGCCATTGTCCTTCCATGTTCCCAGTGTTGGAAATGAAAATCAAACTTATATTCTTGTACACTGTGACTCCATTGGGGAAAAAAAAAAAAAAAAGGACCTAAGGAGGGATTTGTAGCAGATAATAGGCTGAATGTGACTGCCTAAAGAGATGCTGTTGTGACCACGGGAACTGGTGCGGTTGTATGCAAGGAGGAAGGTTACGTTGCTGTTGTATCTGGTGCTTGCACAATCACCACTGGAGCCTCGTGTCCTGCTACGGTGTCTGCACTTCAGCAAAATAATTGCAAAATTGGATCAGGCTTAGAGAAAATCCAAAGAGGTGATTAAAGGATTCGGAAATACGTTCTATAACAAGACAGGTAAAGAGTTCAGTCCACTTCTCTGCACCAAAGTGAAGGTTGCAGGGTGTTTTATTGACCTGTGTGGGTATCTTGATGGGAACTTTGATAACAGAGAGCTCTACTGTCTTGCAGATTAGAGCAACAAAACTTCATGGCTCACATTTGAAACTAGACAGACCCTGAGTGAGGAAAAAAGCACTGGGGTCAGCAATTTACTAATTGAATGACATGTCAATATTTAAAGTGAGTTCTCTCTCTGCAAATGTTTAAATGCAGTGGGGTGTTTTTCTAGGAGACACACGCTGTAGGTCGGCCACAGCTATTGCACATGGATTAGGTATTAACTGAGGAAGCCCTGTGGCTGTGATTATACAAGCGCTCAGCCTGGGTGACAGCAGCCGTCCCTCCATGCTTGTGCACTTACGGCAAAGGTGAATGGCAGAGGAGATAAGGGACAGAGGTTTGTCCGGTGGTTCCCGTTAGGTAGCCTGCCTGGGGTAAGTGCCAGTGAGCTCTCGGAAACGTTTCCTTTTGCTTTTTATTTCACGTGTGACTGGCACCGTTGGCAGCTCCACGGCAGGCTGGGACTGGGCAGGGGACACCACGTGTGTGGTAAAAGCAAGGAAATTCTTTTTAACAGCAACTTCTTTTTGTGCTGCTTGCAGTGCCACAGCCTGCCTGTGCAGCACTCGATCCTTTCCGGTTCACCTTCGAGAATGCAATTTGTTGTTTACAGTTTCCAGCTCCGTTCGTGTGTGTGAGAAGGAGAGCATGTGAGTGTCAGCATCGGTCATACTTCTTTAATCGTGCTGATCGTGCTGCTTCAAGAGATATTTTTGATAGTGCCACTTTGCATTTCAGAGCATATGCTTTCACTCGAGGCTGCTAAAGCTGCACTGCAGCACCCTGCTGTTCTGTCTTAAGCAGTTTTGCATAGAGTTAAGCAGAGAAGGGCATGGGTGGGTAGTTGTGTTCCTCTTATTCTGCATTCCTACTCTGCTGTTGAATCATGGAAGGAGAGATGACATAGAGATGTAGGTTAAATACACAAGAAAAGGAAAACAAGATAGACCAGGATCATGTCTGCTGCAGTGCCAGCCAGTCGTGGCTCTGGTTTTGTCCTTTGGCACTTTCTCACTTGGTCTTCTGTCTGCTGTATGTCTGTCTATCACCCTCTCTTTTCCTTTGGATTTAGCGTGGAAACTGAACATCCAGAACCATGACCACTCACGTCACGTTAGAAGATGCCTTGTCCAACGTGGACTTACTGGAGGAGCTGCCTCTTCCAGACCAGCAGCCATGCATCGAACCGCCTCCATCCTCCATCATGTACCAGGTACCTTCAGCCCCCGGAGGCGGTGGGGCAGGGAAGGGTGTTCTGGTAGCTCATGCAAAGCACAGGGGCACATGGTGCTGTGAGAACTAGCTGAAAACATCCTGGGTTCACCACGTTTAAGGAAATGTTCAGAACAGATCTAGCCACAAATCTGTTCCCAAAAGCTTTAAAAGGAAAGCGCTAGAGATTGGTGAAAGGGATCTTTAAGGCTGAACGAGACATAGAGAAGTTAAAAAATGAGGACTGGAGTGCATGAACGGGTAAGAAGCAGGAGATAAGATTTGTGATAACAGCAGAAAGTTCTCAGCAATGTTTCATTATGCACATATTTCTGTGTTTCCTTTTTATGGTAGCGCACGCATCTAAGTAGGTCACAATCAAAGTTCTGCCTGACTTTGGCTGGCCTGTGCCGCTAGCACAGCTGGAGCTGCCGGTCTGGGGAGCTGATGGCATGCAAGGGAGGGCAGTCGCTACAATTGCTTCTCTGCCTTCAACAGCCACAGATTTAGCTGCAGCTACACAGACCAAGCAAAGCTTGGCATGAGCCCAAGGCAAGGCTCAAACTCCCGCTTTTGGATCCGCAGCGGGATGCCTCGGCTGCTTGGCCACCACACCACACCCAGCCCTATAGCACACACCCAGGGTTAAATATAATATGGGGTTACTTTCTCCATCCTGCCACTCCTAATTCATGACTTACCCATGGCAGTGTATAAATACCCCGTACAGTGATTGCCATGCCAGGTACGCAGGGTCTGAAGTTACAGTATCTCTTTCAGCAGGTCAGTCTGTGGGCTGGTCCAGTAGCGTTGGCATCTCTATGGGTTATCAGACCCGAAGGCAGTTCTGGGCTGTTCAAATTTCAACTCTCTGGAAAATCTTCATGTCATTTTTGCTTATCTCTTCTTTAAATAATTTTTACTCTTTGCTGGCCTGTGTCCTGTGAGGGGCTCACGGTCCAGCCTTATGGCACAGCCTCCTTTCAGGGCCGCGAGTCTGTGCACACTGCTGGGCCTAAAAAACCTCATCTAAACTGGATCTAGAGATATTGGACAAGCCTGTTTCCTCATCATACTTGGTTTGTATGTAGCCCTCTCCCCTGCTAGCCAGAAATGCATATGCACCCTTAGCTTTTCTTGTCACGTGCGATGTCCTGGAGGCACTAAGAAGAGCAGCCCTGTGGCCATGGGTCTGTACTCCCAGCTTTCCTACTCCACAAATCAGTTATTGAGGTGAACACGGTCACTGCAATGCTAATGTCATTGCAAGGAGCAGCCCTGGGCCCCTGGGACTTCTGTACAGTCTCCCCTCCAGCAGATACCATCAGCCACCCTTCACAGAGGGAATGACCAGAGCGCAGAGCGTCTGAACGGGCTCTTGGCGCAGAGGGGCTGAGGAGCCGCTTTTTCATCCCCTGCCCTGCTCTGCACTTTCTTGCTCCCCTTTCCCAACCCAAATCAGTAGCTCAGTTTCCAAAACAACTGTTCATCCCAAAGCATCTGTTTGCAGGAGCAGCACTAGCACTGATAATAGCGTCTGGATGAGTGCTGACTTTTTCATATTTATGTTTTCCAGACATCTCGTTCCCTGCCCTTTCTGTGTGTTTATTCT
>NW_009604379.1:26951-52947 GCF_000690535.1 Cariama cristata | reverse complement strand
TCCTGCTGACAGGATGTGGTCTTCCCCTAGCAGCCAGGGCACAAATAGAAATTAATGAGGCTGCATCTGTCTTTCAGTTACTAAACTAAAATCCTTAGAATAATTGCTGTAGGTTTGCTCTCTGGTGTGGCTGCAGTTCCCTGTAACTGATCCCCACCTGGTTTGGCTTGATTTTACAAGGGTTTGTCAGTCTTGATTGCCATATTTTCACACATATAATCTGCAGGGTTTCCTCTAATGAACTTGTGAGGTTCAGAAGCATCTCAGGCTGCACGTATGAATCTACTTCAGACCTAGAAGTGCAGCACCTCAAATTGTTCATAAGTTGCTCCCGTGCCCCAGGAGCTCTACTGATTCTGCTTTTTGCCAAAACATCCCGCGCTGGACTGTATCAGGTGAGCAAACAACGGGCTGTATTTTTATCCCCATCTCTCCATTTCACCCATAGGCTAATTTTGACACAAACTTTGAAGACAGAAATGCCTTTGTGACCGGCATCGCCAGATACATCGAGCAGGCGACGGTGCACTCCAGCATGGTGAGTTCCCCAGGCACTGCCCCAGCAATGCACAGCCTTTGGTGCGTGCCCTGCTCCAGCAACACCTCTTTGTCTTTCAGAATGAAATGCTGGAAGAAGGCCACGAGTATGCCGTGATGCTTTATACGTGGAGGAGCTGCTCACGAGCCATCCCCCAGGTACTGAAGCCCTTCCCAGGCAGGGATGTTCCCATAGCACCTGGTTGGTTTTGTCTTCAGTGTGGGTTAGTTCAGACTGGAGGCAGAAGAACAGAAAAGCAGAGAAGAGTGAAGCAGATACAAAGGTTGAAAAGAGAGACCACTGACTCTTCAAATCCTCTTCTCCCCACCAAAGCCTCAACCACTGATCCCAGCAGCTGGTAGCCATTGCAGAAGCAGATCTATACTGCTGCTCTAGCAACGGATATCTACTCTGCACCCTCATGTATATGAAGGCCCCATCCCTGGCACCTCCCAGCAGCGTCTCTCAGCTCAATCACACTCACCACAAGCCAACTGCCTTATATACGTTTCCTGTTTTCACGAGCCCCACCTCTGCCCCCCAAAGCAGTTGCACCTAAAGTTTATTTCATCCCCGCAGGACCAGCTTGTTTGTCCTACAGCCGCTAACAGGACTCAGCTGCACACAGCTCTGGTCCAGCGCTGTACTTGGGAGAGCACTGTGTTTTGTCACTTGGGTCTTTATCCACTTCTCTGTCTGGAGAATGGGTAGCCTTTGCTTTAATTAAAGCAGTGTGGTTATTTCCTTCCAGGTGCACCACTTGGATATTTTTCTCTTTCATCTTGTGGGGAGATGGTGTTTGCTTCAGGCAAAGGCAGTTAGTTTTTGGAATTTGAGAGTAAAACCATCAGATCTAGTTTATATCACACTTTCCTGATACCATTGTATGGTATCATGCCATTACATGGTGTCAGGAACTTCAGCTTCAGTTAAAAATTGCCCCAGTGCTGAGTGGGACTCTGGTGTGAAGTAGGGAGCCCAGGAAGCCTGGGCTGAAAACAGTGAGTCCTCTCAAGATGTGGCAGATTCAGGCTCTCCCTGACTTGCAGAGAGCAGATTAGGCAGCTGGAACAGGTTTCAGCATCCCAGACTGCTGCCCAGACTCTCCCACGGGAGCCCCAAAATTGTAGGTATTGTGCAAGGATGCACGAAGGAGCACTTCGATATGCCAAAAACATTTCCCCAAATACCCTTTTTTGCTGCTGATATTCCTGAGAATCCTGATCTCCTCCCACCTTTAACCATTCTCCTCCTCTACTGCTAGTTCTGCTTCAACCGTTTTCTAGTCCTTCTCTCTCCAACCTGAATTTTGGTGGCTTCATCCTGCAAACACCTACAGACATGAGTAAGGTTGCCCACATGGCCTGCTGATTGTGATTCAGACTCCAGCTCAGAGCTTGTCTTCTGCAATGTGAGCACGTGCTGGATCCCTGCAAAAACGCTGACCGACAATGCGTTGGGGTGGGTGCAGTGTACTTCCATTAACCCTGCAGATAAAAGGGTTTGCAGCACTTCCATGGAGTCAGGAAAAGTATTTCCACATGGCTGGTAATGCCCATGTTTGTGATTCCCGAGGAGAGGTCAGACCTCAATTCCTGCAGGTTATACTCTGCTGATGGTCTCATGAGACCCAGCCATGGGGAGATTTCTGCTGCTGATTGGATATTTGCTTATGTCCCGTTTATATTTGATGCTGTGCTGCTGTTGCCTCTCCTGGCTATGCTGACAAAAGGCAGGCTGTGGCTGAGGTGATGGCAAGACAGTGCTACCGATAATCTGTTTTGGTGTTTTAGTGTCCTCCCATCGTGGTCAACTCCTCTCTGAGAGCAGGTTGTGGGGTCCCTGCTCTCTGCCCCATCCCACCCCCGGGGCTGCAGACAGTGCTGCATGATGGAGGAGCAGACAACACCATGGCAGAGGGTTCAGTTACAGATTCACCAGATTTGATCTTGCAATGACCCCTGTGCGTTGCCGTGGGGCACACAGCTGTGGCCGGGGGGTCCTGTTTACAATCCCCAGCCTGGCTGCATGGTCATGTACACCCCCCTGTGCTACATCAGAGACCATGGTTTTACAGGTGAAGAACAGAGCCTATACCTAAACATGCGCCACTCCTCCCTACCACGACCTGCATCCTGATGGCCACCAATATTGCCTGACTGCGGTACGAAACACTGGGGCAGGGACATTAGATTCCCCACTACAGAGAGGGCAAAGCTAGTTTTGCATCTTCCCACATGTAAAGCCAGCTGATTTTTCCCCTTGTGCCCTGTGCATCAGCTGCTGCGCTACTAAATTTGCACCACAGCTGTCAGCCCCATCACAGCCTTGTATCAGTAACAACTGGAAACAAAACCAGAGGAGGATGGCAGAATGCATTGCCCTGGGTAGTTGGGGTTTTTCTTAAAAGTTTGGTAATGACACCAAGTAACTGTTTGGAAATGAGATGGATGACAACTGAATAAGTCCTTAAATTTAGCTGCCTAGGATTCCAGTGAAGGTGACTCACTTCATTGCTGCTAGCCACATACAAGTCCAGTGATTTTTAACAAGTTGGCAACAGAACCAAAAGTATCTCTGCGAGGCTACAGCAGAGCCGTAGACTGGTGCCTTGTGTGTCCATGGGACTTTTTAACCCAAAGTCTCAGGTAACTTTATGATAGAACATTCCCATGTTGTGTAGCAAGTCCAGACTCCATATCGCATGTGTTCTACCCCAGACAAATGCATTAGTAGACTTTTATTTCTCAGAGTCAGGATTATGCCTTTTTATAATGCATGGAGAGAGTTTCACATCTGAGAAGTAGCCCCTTCTGCTGTCACCTGTTGCCTTGAGAACAAGCTCCCTCTCGGGTCCCTCCGTTGTCCTCAGGTGGGGACAGGATTCACTGTGAAACAAGCAGAGGATGGTGGCCGTTGCAGTCCACAGCTGTTTTAGAGACTGATGCTGACAAGGATGATTTGTCTTTGTAATGCAGGTGAAATGTAATGAACAGCCAAACCGAGTGGAGATTTATGAGAAGACAGTGGAAGTCCTGGAGCCAGAAGTCACCAAGCTTATGAAGTTCATGTATTTTCAGGTAAGTGGTCAAGGAGAGAGGCAAAAAGAATTTGTTAGTTTGGTGTTATCTTATCCTAAGCAGGGCTGTGCTATCCTTGCCTGCCAGGCCAGCTTGGAGAGGCGCTGAGCCCCTTGATGGGTC
This sequence comes from Cariama cristata, assembly GCF_000690535.1. Classification (NCBI taxonomy): domain Eukaryota; kingdom Metazoa; phylum Chordata; class Aves; order Cariamiformes; family Cariamidae; genus Cariama; species Cariama cristata. The sequence continues at coordinate 49,206 of NW_009604379.1, read as the reverse complement.
TCTTTCTTGCAGCCACCAGCCAATACCTGAGACCTGTCTGAAGGAAGATCTGTGTGTCCCTTGCTCAGCCCCAAAATCTTGTATACAGGTTGGGAACAAGCACACCTCAGCCCTTGAAGGTCATGGAGGACCAGAGACCCCACTGTGTAGATCTAATGGGTGGCACAGGCTCCTGTTTTTCTGGGGTGCTGGCTGGTGGATGTGAAGAGCTGTTTTCTCCACTGACACCAGCACAGCTCACTCTTCTGCTCTTCCCACTGAAGCAAAGCCAGGAAGAGCTGAGGGCTGGTGGTGCCTGGAGTAGGATGCAGCCATGCAGCTGGACACCCTCCTGCTGTGACAGCAGGCATGCTCACAGCACCCTGAACTCGGGGTCAGCCAGCAAAGAGCACCAAAACTTAAATGTAGCAGTTGTTACACTTGAGGAACTTGACAAAATAATATGCTTAGATCCCAACAGAGCAATGACCACGTGGCAAACACAGAGCTGCTGTGGGCTCCAGGGACCTGCGTTTATAACTGCCTGCAGCTGGGTTTCACCATCATTTTTGGGTTTTGTGTCCTATGAGGTCTTTATGCCCCACCTAAAAAACTGAGGGCTGATTTTGCAGACCATGCTGCACTCGTGGCAGGTGCAAATAGAGGGTTCAAGCCCCCTTCTCCCCTCCAGCACTGAGGATGTTTGTCTGCTGCTTCGTTCATGGTGACAGTAGAGAGGGACCCTGGAGCCTCCATCCCCAGCACAAAAATTCTTTTGTTAAAGGAAGGAGGCTGTGGGTGGGTGGAGGGGTGTCCCAGCCATGGTGCGATGACCATGCATGAGCCACTGCTGGGATGACGCTGTCCCGCTGCCTTCCAGCGCAAGGCTATCGAGCGGTTCTGCAGCGAGGTGAAGCGCCTGTGCCACGCTGAGCGGAGGAAGGACTTCGTCTCCGAGGCCTATCTCCTCACGCTGGGCAAGTTCATTAACATGTTTGCTGTCCTGGATGAGCTGAAGAACATGAAGTGCAGCGTCAAAAATGACCATTCCGCCTACAAAAGGTGAGAGGGGGCAAAGCAGCAGGAGTGGGGACAGGACTGTGCCTGGTCTGCCCAGCAGTGAGGTCAGGTGGACATCAGAAGGCTGGAGGCTGGGTTTCTGCACTCTTTGGAGATTGAGTTTCTGTGCTGTTGTAGGCTCTCTTTGTGAGTTTAGGCAAATCTCTAAGCCCTGTTGTGTTTTGGTTCCCTTGTGGTAAAATGGGGAAAGAGCAAAACTGTACTGCAGGGAGGTCTGAGGCTGCTGCATTGCAGCTGCAGGTCAGACAGGGAAGATGGGTGGTGAGAGTCTCGCATTGGGTGAGTGATGCTTGGTGACGCTGGATTTCTCCCTTCCAGAGCTGCCCAGTTTCTGCGGAAGATGGCAGACCCTCAGTCCATCCAAGAGTCCCAGAACCTCTCCATGTTCCTGGCAAACCACAACCGCATCACACAGGCAGGTCCCTTTTCTCTGAACTACTTAACCTTTCTGTGAGCAGAGAGAGGCAATGATCTTGCCAAGGCTGACAGCACTTCAGACCAGACTGTGGCAATAGCTGTTGCGTCATTGCCACTAAATTGGATGTGCTTTTGGTCAGGCTGTATAATTCTAGCAGTACCTCCTTCACATGGGTCATCCTGGGTGGCTTTGAACATCTCTATGTCAAGACAAAGATGAAGGTCTAAAAGATGCAAGAAGAGCTGTTGGAGGGGGAGGTTCTGTCAGAACCTCATCCCCTGTTTTCCCCAGGAAATCCATTCAGTCCATCTCTGTGACTGCATGGGGACTGCAGATCAGACCCCATGGCCCTCCACGCTCCAGAGACTCTATAGCTTCTGCTAATTAGGTAAAATATTGCACAGAGACAGGAGAGAGTCAGAAAGTCTGCTTCTGAGGCATCTTTCTTTACATCTCACTGTCTGATGTTTGGCTGTCATGATCAGTCTGAAGGGCAGAGCTGACCTGCAGAAGGAAGGTTGTTCCTTACAGGTGGTACCATGAGGTCAGTCTTCTGCCGGTAACTTAAGAAAAGCACACAGACAAGGTTTGAAGAAACCTCTTATCATTCTATTCTTAATCCTTCAAATATTTCTCCCCTGGTTTCTGCTGTTCTTCTGTCCATATGGATAATGTGGCCCCTGTTGATGTTTCAGTGTCTGCACCAACAACTAGAGGTTATCCCTGGCTATGAGGAATTGCTAGCTGATATTGTCAACATCTGTGTGGATTACTATGAAAACAAGATGTACCTCACTCCCAGTGAGAAACACATGCTCTTAAAGGTGAGGTTCGGTCATGCTTATGGGGCTGGGTGCTTGCGTCGTTTCACTTTTGGTTTAGTACAATGAAATTCCCTCCCAGGACAATGTTTCTCTTCATTTTCTTTATTTTTTGCTCCTTTGGGTCTACATGCATCCCTTCTCTGCAGAGCCAGCATCCTCTGGACACATGAGTTGCTATGAGATGGGAAGGCTCTGGGCATGCAGCACAAAGCTGCCTTCCTCCTCTTCCCGTTTCCCTTCTGAACTCTGTTACTTTGTGTCTTCTGCTGCGATACCTCAGTCCTCCCATTTTCACCTCTTCTTTGTAGCTGAACGGACTGGATGTGGCCCTGGGTCAGAGATGTCCCACCCCAGTGCTCTGAAGTGGCACCTCTGTTGGGCAGGGTCATGAGCTGCCTCTGTTCCCGCTGTAGCTTGGACCTTCTCCCATCATTTCTCTGCTGTCCTTTCTGGCCTTCTCCTGTATTCCCATATAGAAATCTTCCTTCATCTCTCCCTTTCCTCTGCTCTTCCCCATCTCCATCTCTGCCTTTTCCCCCAATCCTTCCCAAGGTTACCAGCAGCTCTGCCTGCCTGGGACTGAGCACATGGTGGTGGTGGTCTGCAGCTGGTGGACGAGAGCACTGGTGGGTGACCTGCGCTCTCCAGAGTGGGGAGGGATTTTTCTGTTGTGCATGGATGTGCAGGATCGTGAGCTTGACCTGGGTAGCTGTATAGGATGTGCCAAAATCACCACCAACTTTGCAGCCCTCAATTTTCTTCTTGATGCCCATTCCCAGCAATAATTTCCTGCAGAAGGCAGATCAGATCCTTCCAGGTTTGGTTTCCTGACTCTAAAGAGCCCTCATGAGGAACATGCCAAAGTATCTGCTTGTTTTGTATTTTTGTCCTTACTGTCAATCAGTTATTACAGTGATTGCAGTGACTATTACCATAAGAACTTCATTACCACGATATGAGTCAAAAAAGGTTCTTTGAAGGATAATGTGGGTAGTTTGAATATCTGTAATGGTTTGTATTGGATTAAAGGGAAAAAAAATCAATCCAGGAGCATATTTTAAATGTTTTCAATACTTCTCCAGGAGTAAAGGTTTGCCTTTGGGTGGAAAAGACTTTTGGGTTGTTGTTATGTGGGAGAGAGGAGAAACAAATTACCAAAGTGAGCGTCATGTGTTTTTGCACAGAAAACAGAAGCAATCCATTGTATGTCCTCTGTCTACCATGTACATCCTTGCAGATACATGCATGTTTTACACAGTCTTTTCATGAGTGTCATGTGGTACAGGAGGCTGAAATGGTCTTTCCTCATACTCAGTGATGGAGAATTGTCTTTGATTTGTGCTGCTGAGTTCACACTAATGAAACCTGGCCTTTCCATCTTCTCCAGGTGATGGGGTTTGGCCTGTATCTCATGGATGGGAATGTCAGCAACATTTACAAGTTGGACGCCAAGAAGAGAATCAACCTTAGCAAAATAGACAAATTCTTCAAGGTCAGTGACCTGTCTGAGTGAGGCTGGAGTTTATTGCAGACCAGTGAATTAGCGACCCATACCATTGCACGTGCTGCCAGCAAAAAACAAACCGCAGGAATCATTTACAGGTCCAAAAAACCCAAAGGGTCGAGAAATTATCTAGGCCAAAGGATGAGGAATGGGGTTGCTGTGAATGTGCACGGGCACAGAGCTGCAGCATGGGTGAGATGAGCGATGCTGGCCCTCTGTGCCAGCAAGGCTGTGGATGGTGAGCAGTGCCTGGGGCTGGCTCTGCTCCCATGGCCCTGGAGCTGGGAATCTGGTGGGAGCTGAGGACCCTGCATGCCCTTGCTGGGCAGCCAGCTGCCGCTGCGGCTCTGCGTGCTTCCTGACGAGGGGCAAAGGATGGGGACGGCGCGTGGGCTATGTTTTGTGGACGAGGGAAGGGTGCATCAGATTGATATCACTTCTATCTCTTGGCACGTTTCTGAGGCAGGTTTGCAGTCTTCTGAGGAGCACCGTGATTTCAGGCCACCGGCAAACCTGGCTGGTTTGCTGAGGTCTGTGTGGGTGATGGTTGCACTCCCCTGTCCCTCCTTACTGAGCTGAGGGACAGAGGACGCAGATGGCCAGCCAACATGTCATCTGGCAGTCTTATTTTGTGTATAAACTGTGCACCCTGTAGGACAGAAAAAGTTTCTTTGGGAGCTTATGTCAGCTGGGCCTTGGAGGTGCTCAGCGAGTTCTTCAAAAGGCTCACTCGGTAGTTTCATGAACCGTTTTTGTCTTATCTGAGATCTGGGTTTTAGGGAAAGGCCCATGAGAACTACTGGATGCTCCCAGTGACAGGGTGGGAAGCAGCCATGCAACCTCCCTCTGCCTATGCAGTTGTGCAGTTGAGTCCAGCCGTGGGCTGGTCCACAGCTGGAGGCCAGGCTGCAGTGCCCTGGGGCCACTCAGCATGAGAAAGGTTTGGGTTTGGGATAACCCCATTGCTCCCCCCAAAATCTGGGGTGTGTGTGGCACTGGCCACCAGTGGCAGATGGAGAAGTGGGGCTGAGAGCCCACACAGCATCGCCTGAGGCGTTCGCAGGGGGAAATGACACCTCCTTTCCATTGCTTCTGTGCACAGGTTGGGTCTAGGAGGCATTTCAGGTTTAGGGCAGGTCAGCTCTAGGAGGCACGGTGGGATCTGGCAAGGGACAAATGTATTGGCAGCAAAGAATAACAGTATAACAGGAGGACAGCAGAATAACTTCCCAGATGGAGCAATTAGTTTTCTTTTTGACCGACTGAGCTTGAGCAGTCCTTCCAGAGTCCTTTTGCCTCCACGGTATTAATCTTTCTCCCGAGATGGAAAGATTAGTCTTTGCTACCAACACTTGCTCCACATCAGGGAAAATGAGAAGATGATTTTTGGGAGGGCCACAGAGTGCTTTTTCCCCGTCACTCTCTCAGCAGAGTGGATTCTCTCTGCCACTTTACCCAGAGACCTGCTAAGGAGCCTGAAAGAAGAGGTCGGTTGTGGTGACAGGGTAGAGAATGCCTCCCTGCTTATTGCCCCGACTTGCAGTTTATAAATAACGTGCCAGGTCTGTGCACGGGGAGGGAACGGGTGAGCCCAGATAGCTGGTTTCATGAAAGGTTGGTGTACCAGCTGCTGCGTCCTCACCCTGAGCGAGTGGCGAGCTATTTACCCCAGCTTGCATCACCTCCTGGAGACAGCTCTGAGAGCAAGGCTGAAATGCTGGCATAGAGGACTACGGATAGACACTAACCTCACGGATGGGGCAATAATGAGGTGGCTGAATACCTTGCGGTCGCTGGGGAGACTGCTGAGGACCGTAGTTCTGCAAAGGTGATTTATCATGTCATCCCTTGGAGTCTTCTGGGTTTTCTCTGGTTCAGCTTTGCTAATTCAACTGAATCTCAGTTTAAATCAAGCCCTCAGTGTAATCTGTAGAGTTTGGTCATCTTGGTACATTCAAACAGATTTGCTGTTCGTTGCAAAGTGCTGTGGGCCATCAGAGAATCAGGTAAAATACCTTCCATTGCATGCAATAACTTTCTCCTTTCCAGCTTTTTTTTCCATTTGCACTTCTCCAACATCTGCTGTGGTCTCACCTAATCAGTTAAGTAGCACTCTAGACTATCAGATCTCAATAAGAAAAGGCCAACTACTGCTCTTACTACATCTGCTTATTGCTGTCTGATTAAATTTCTAGTGGATTGACCAGGAATTTGAGTAGTGAAAATGAACTACCCCTTCATTTAGACCTTTTATGAAAGCGCCATTGGGAATCCCTGATGACAGCATTACACATCTTCCACAGAAGTCAGCCTGAGAAGAGAAGCATGTGATAATAGGACTGGGAATTTGCCACCATCTTCCCTGAATTTTGGGGCAAAGCTTTGGTAGCTGGGTGAGGTTGAAGCTTCATATTTTATTGAAGAAATGTTGGTAGCTCTTGGTTGAACTTTGTTGGCAACTTAAAGCTTAGTGAAGCAGGGACCTGTCTGAGCTTGAAGTACATTCAGCGCACTTTGAATTTATTTCCCATCCAAATCCTCCTGAGATGTAAAGGGCGAGCAAAGCTATGTTATATTGCCTATGTCCTTCTCTTTGTAGAGAAATTTTAAGACACATCATAAGCAGCTGCAGTGCCAAAGTACAGTCTGAGTCCCTGGGGAAAGTTGCCATATCCCTGGGAGTCCAGGCAGCAAAGTAGCCTACAGCTCCTCTCTGAAGGGAACAGCAGCAACTTGCAGCCAAAATTCCAACATGCTGGCTTTTCATCCCTCTGTTCTCTTGGAGGATTATGGTGGGCGGTGATAAGCCCTGCTCAGGAAGATGCTTCTCTCTTTTTGTTGTAAAAAGAGCCTTTCCTCTGGCTGGTTACAGCACTGAACCGTTCTGGCCATAACCAGCCCGGTCTTGGTGAGTCCAGGGCTCCAGAGCACTCGCAGGGGGTGATCTTCTGTGCACAAAAAGCCTGGTGATCATTTTCAGTCACTTCCTAGGTGTGAAATCACCCTGGGTCCAGGTTTGCACCTTACTTTAAACAGCCTGACACTTTCCATAGCCTCAGAGAGACAGGATGCCGTTTCATAGTCCCTTGTGTTGTGCTGGGGCCACGGGCTCTCTCTCCGCCGTGTTTCAACCATCTTTTGTTTTCTTTTCCAGCAGCTGCAGGTGGTTCCTTTATTCGGCGATATGCAGATAGAACTGGCCAGATACATTAAGACCAGTGCTCACTATGAGGAGAACAAATCCAAGTGAGTGCCTGCCATAATGTCTCTTGGCTTCTGTGTGTGTCCCGAAAGCCGTGGGAGCCGCAAGTCTCCGGCGTGTGTGAGGTCTGTGCACGGGTACCCGTGTGTGTCCCTGTGAGGTGTGAGTCCCAGCGTGCCAGCTCTGTGTGCACGTGTGTACCTCCCTGTCCCTGCATGGGAAGATGTCCTCACCGGCCCCTGAGCGTGTGCGTGTGCAGCCAGCTCTGCACCTACGTGTAACCATACCCCTGTGTGCAGGCAGGGGAGCGGGCATGCCTGTACGTCTGCTCCGCTGGCAAGGGCTGGGAGGGTGCTCGGTGGCCGACAGCGAGGCAGGAGGAAGGAAAGGCGGCTGGCATGCAGATGGGAGCGACCGCTGAGTGCTTGCGAGGTGTGCGCGCCCGGAGGTGTGTGAGTGCGAGCAGCGTGTCCCTGCTCTGGAGGGATTTTAATCCACATTTTTCATCCCAGGGACAAAATCCTCCAGAGCATGAACACAGCAGTGGTCCTTTTTGCAGGAGCCAGGGCGACTCCTCTAGCTCAAGCAGGTTTCGTGAAGAAGGGCAGCGGGAATGAGGGCTGAATGAACCAGGAGGTCAGATGCACTGGAAATGAATGAATATTGTGGGAGAAGGGCAGAAACGGAGTCTTTACGGCAGCGCTCCGGAGTGTAAAGCACCGCTTCCCAGCCTGGGTTCACAGGCAGTTTGCTGCTCCCATCAGATGAATTTGCAGGCGTTGTTTCAGATCACAGCAGGCGTGTGCAAGGCCCCACTTTGTAGCTTTGCATCGTGCTCAGATATTGCTAGAAGAATCGGTGTTAGGTTTGGATATCCTCGGAACGGTGTTTGCAACCATACCTAAGCAAAGCCCGTCTGAGCTGTCTGGCTGTAATGGCTGATGGCAGCCCGGCTTTCACCAGCGAGCAGCCTTTCGTCGGTGGGACTATTATCGCGTGGAAGTCACGATTTCACCGGCATCTGCAAGCAGCAGCCTAGCCGAGCTGTATCTTCAACAGCACAAGCACTAACTAACCTGCAGTCTCATCTCTCCGCTTCTGTTTGCTCATCCCCTTCCACACTGGAGGGTACGGCTTTTCTGCCCGCCACGTGGCTCACCCAGGAACAGCCCTCCCCTGCCTTTCTGAAGGCTGGTTGAAAAGTGCCGATTAATTTTCCATGAGAAATTTGAAAACAATGTGGCAAAATTTCCTGATCCAAAGGTTTCATTTAAAATTGAAACATGGAAAAATATTAAAATTCCACAAAACGTAAATTTAAAAAACATTTTCAAAAACTCAAAAGGGAAAAGGTTTTTTTAAATTTACAACTTTTAATCCCAAATCATTCAGAAAGCACATTTCAACGAAACGTGCCAGCTGCATTCGTTTTCTCATCTCAAAACCAAGGTCACTCACGGGCTGTTTCCCTGTGCGCAGTTTTAATGTCTGTCTTGAAATCTGTCTTACCAGGTCTGTGTGCCGTACGTTACTAACCAATGTTTCTTCCTCACTCACTTTCCCAGCAAATTGCATGGGACTCCCAGCACTAACTCTGCCAAGGTGGCTCCATATAATCCCCATTTCTTACTAATATTGTTTTTGTCACTTTCTTTCCCTCCTTGTCTCCATGAAAGTGGAATTAATTGGTGTTTTTCCTGCATGGCGCTTTGTTTCTGCACTGTGGACTAGGTTGTGTGTGGCAGGGCGGGCTGGGGCAGCCCTGGCCATTCCTGCTAACCTGCCAATTGTCCGGTGGGGAGCACAGGACATTGGAACGGGTAAGAGTCGAGCGATGGGACTGTGGGAGGATGGATTTCACAAGGGATGACATGGCCTAGCACTTCTAGGACCTTCTACCACCACAAATATTGGCAACAAGTGCCTCGCAGTTAACTGTAGGAGTATGTCTTCATGTCTATGTCCATATCAGAGGCAGGTTTCTCACCTTCTTTTTGTACAGCCAATCTAGATTGGAGAAGATGACTGTCCATCGTAAGACGGACAATTATTTAGGGGGAAAAAAGGCGAGATCTGAACTTTCACATTGTGATGCGAGTAACACGTGAGTCTCACTGACAGACATTTGCTTGCATGAAGCATTTTGGTGGAACCATTCTGGTTCTACGTCTGTGGCTAATACAGAATGGGGAAAAAGGAGATGTTAAATTAAATAGACCTGATTCGCACCATTTCTTCATATGGCTGTGCCTTTGGAAGGGGAGTGTTGCCTTCTTCTAGGACGTCATTACACTGTTACATGGTACATGTGGCTCAATGCAAATGAAAATCTAGTTCATTTAATCATATTCTGCATGTCATTTACACTCAGGGTTGTTCACTGAGCTGGTAGTGGGAGCCAGAACCAAAACCAGAGTGGGAGGGACGTTCCCTTGCTGGCCCCTTGCAGAGTCTTTCCTTGCAGGAGAAGGCAGCATACCCCAGCTGTTTCAGATTTGGAGAGATGACCTCTAAGGGGATGATTATCCTTGGGTTTAGCAGAAAGGATGCAAACGAATGCTGGGTCTTTGCAGTTCATCCTTCCCTGAAAGCTTGTCCAATGGTGGCCTGGGAAATAGCCATCTCTGCCCATGGGGGTAGGTGAGCCCAACACGGAGAGCAGCCTTCAGGGTCGATGGAGCAGAGATGTTCAAGCTGAAAGGTGAGCCAAGTGTCCCCATCATGCTATGTGAGACCACCTCTGGAAGACCCCACACACCAGGGAACATGAGAGATATGACCCAGGCTGACATTTGTCCTGAAGGTGGCATGTCTTGAGCATGTTGAAGTGAAGAGAGCAGTTGAGCACAAGGCTTTGTCCCTGGGGGTGTCTGAGTGGAGCCCCATGTCCTGTCTTTGAAACCCTTGCTTTTTTGCCCAGGTGGACGTGCACGCAGAGCAGCATAAGTCCCCAGTACAACATCTGTGAGCAGATGGTCCAGATCCGAGACGACCACATCCGCTTCATCTCGGAGCTCGCTCGCTACAGCAACAGCGAGGTAAGTTCAGCGGGTAGTCACCATAAGCAGACTGATTAGACGGACAAGACTGGGAGAGGGTAAGTGTGGCAGGAGTATGGTCTGCCAAGGATGTACAATGAGGAGGGAAGAAGGACACAAGTGGAACAAACCACTTCTCGATCCAGCAATAAAAAGCAAGTTATGAAAGGCCCCTGCAGGTGCAAAAGCATGTGCACCAGAAGATCTACTGCAACAGCTTCTGCTCTTTGGTCTCTGCTTTGTTAAAATAAGAAGCAGAAAAAATTGTGCAACTAAATGTTTGTTATCAGCCAGGTGGCAGAACACCCATGACTTGCAAATGGGTCTTTTCTATTACACAGAACTATTGGTCAGGGCTCCGAGGAAAGTTCACGAGGGCATCTCTGTTCTTTTCATTAGTGAATGTCAGTGCCCTCTCTGATGCCATTGTGACTGTCTTTTGCAAATGTGTGATCCTCATTCACCAGTGTTAGTTTAATGAATTGTTAGCATTCTCAGCCCATTTCTTTTTGGCATTTTTAAGTGCTTATTTGAACTTTAAATCGATGGAGGACTCTCAAGGATTTCAGTAGTATTAGACCATCAAAAAGGAATGGGAAAGTGAAATGGAAACAGTCAGTTATTTGCTCTGAGGTGACAGGTCAGATGCATTTTTCTGTAGGAAATAAATTGACTCTCTGGGTAAAAAGAGCCTTGACAAGTTATACCCCCCCCCCTTTTCCTGTGGGACAGTATATACACTGCTCAATTTTAGCTTGATCATAAGGTCACAGGGAATTCATTTCAGCTGGGATTTGAGAGCTCTGTGACTGCTGTTTGGGTCAGTGAAGCCTCTGCAGCACGTTGCCGAGTCTAGCCCTGACGTGATGTGATGTTCTCCAGGTGGTCACTGGCTCAGGACTGGACAGCCAGAAATCAGATGAAGAATACAGGGAGCTCTTTGATCTCGCTTTACGGGGACTGCAGCTGCTGTCCAAGTGGAGTGCCCACGTCATGGAAGTGGTGAGTGCATCCATGGAAGCAGTGAGTGCGTGACGTCCTCCTCTTCCCAGGTGAGCGTGGACATTTGAACATGGCATGTAACAAAGACTGTGGAAAGGTGAGCTTGCTTTCATGCCACCTCATTTTAAGCCATTAACAAACACGCTAAGATCAGACAGCTAATGACTCTAAACACCCTCTGTACCAAATGGAGAAAGAGAGCTTGATCATCTCACTCTGGATCTGAACTGCCCTTTGCAGCGTCCCCACCAATGTTAGAGGGGGACTGGGTGACTGTTCTCCTAACCTGAACATCTTGTTAAAAGTACTGAAAGCTGTTTGGGATGAGTCTGGGTCTTGAGCAGCTAAAACTGTAATTCAAATGGTGATGGAAATTCTTAATTTGGAAAATTTCAGTCACATCTCAACACAAGTCTGTGGATGTCAAAAGCCCAGTATGACTGGCAACCTCCCAAATAAGCAAAACCAATATTCGGTACAGTGATAATAAATGCAGGAAGAAGCACAAATTCCTCTCCCAAAGGAATGTCAAACAACTGTAGTAATGTCTGGGGAGTGTTTTCCTGACATAGGGAAACAGTCTTTCCAGCCTGGTTTCTTACTCATTGCAGTGTTGACAGTGTCTCTTTCCATCTTCTAGTACTCTTGGAAGCTGGTTCATCCCACAGATAAATTCTGTAACAAGGATTGCCCAGGAACAGCAGAAGAGTATGAGAGAGCCACCCGGTACAACTACACCAGTGAAGAGAAGTTTGCCTTTGTGGAGGTAGGTGCCAACTGCACAAGAGTAAGAACCAGCCAGGGCTGGTTTCCTTGCCCATGTTCCTCAGGCCAAGGGAAGAGGAGGGAAGGGCATCTCACCATGCTCAGCTGGTTCCTCATCCCTGTGGCGCACATTAAGGAATTAAGGGTTCCCACATCCCTGTGGCTCTTAATTAGCCCAGAACTAAGGGGAAAATTAAGTTCTTAGGAGCTCCAACTGGGATAGAAACACTGCACCAGTGCATGATGAGAGCAATTCTCCTCTCTTTTCTTGATCCTGCTGCTCTTCTGCTGTGTTTGTGTGCTGAAGAAAGACAGAGGTGAATCCCTATGTTTTCTTAATATTGCTGTATTAAGCCTTTCCTGACCTGAAAAAGGGGGTTCAGGGCTCCTCAAAAAAAAAGGGTGTGGGGTTGCAGAGCAGCATGATCTGGAGCAAGATCAGGAGCTACATTCAGGCACTGTGCAAATACAGGAGATCCTCAGCCAGTCCCCCGGACTGGTCTGGCTGCCTGTGGACAGTGGGAATAATCCTCCAAGCCTGGCTGTGGGAGACTCTCACACCTTCATCTTGCCTTACACACTCCAAAGTGGTTTGAATATTGCCTTAATTTCTGTGGCTCACTCCCTCCTGGGAATTGTCACTGTACTCTTGTACAAGGAAGACTGTGCCCTGGTGTGGATGCAGGTCTGTGCAAGCCACACAGCTGCACCAACGTGTGGGGCACGTGCAGTTTCCTGGCATCGTGAGTTATGAAAAATACCAAGAGATCAGGAGTGGAAATAGAGCCTGCTAAGGGACAGGGGCCATTTGCAAGAAGCTGATGGTGTAAGTGCTCTCCTCAGCTTGTTGTGATCTGTAAAGCAGCTAACATCAAAAAAAATAGCCACCTAATTACTGGACCTAAGTTACTTGAGTAGAATTAATTTAGTCCCAAATTCTCTTAATGTTGGATTTATGGACCTCTTCATACAATGGAAAAATAGCAAATACATCTGTTTTTAATTTTTGCTTCAGGTAATTGCCATGATAAAAGGTCTGCAAGTGCTGATGGGCCGGATGGAGAGTGTCTTCAACCAAGCCATCCGCAACACTATCTATGCAGCCCTGCAGGACTTTGCCCAGGTGACCCTGCGAGAGCCGCTCAGGCAGGCGGTCAGGAAGAAGAAGAACGTTCTGATCAGGTCAGTCTGTCCTTCTTGAATGTGATGCAAAGCCCATGTATCTATTTGTGTAACACATTTGAACTATATAAGCATGTGGCCCTGCATACACCTCAGGGTATACAACCAGCCAACATGCCTTGGCCAGCACCCCTTTCCAAGGTAACTTCTGGGCATGACTTCCCCAGTAACGACAGTTTATGTCCCCACCTCAGATACTTTTCCTCCCATATGTGCACAGCAGTGAATAGTCTCATCTTGAAGTAAAATCAAGCTTAAGCACTATTTTCCCTCTCCCACCCACTCCAGTGTCCTTCAGGCAATTCGGAAGACTATCTGTGACTGGGAGGGAGGTCGAGAACCTCCAAATGATCCTTGCCTGAGAGGTGAGAAGGATCCTAAAGGTGGATTTGATATTAAAGTCCCACGACGAGCAGTAGGACCATCAAGTACGCAGGTATGTAGATGTCCATCTCCTGTGTAGGGAGTTAATGATCTTACAGCCATGTAGGAGTCTCCCACTCTGTGGATTAGCAGCTGTTTCCATGGTCTGTTCCACAAAGCCTTCACCCTGTTGTGTGTTAAATATTGCTTTGATGCCTAATTTGTTGTATAGTTCCCAAAGCCTCCTTTTTTAGGGGTGTAATTATTTCTCACTCAGAAAGATAGTGGCTTATGTGTGTAGAGAGTAGCAGCCACCTGGGAGAAGTGTTATTTGTTGTTGCAGAGCACCATGGCTGTGTGTGGTCGTGTCTCACTGCAGAATGGTAACAGCATGTCAACTTTCTTCCCAAGCTGTACATGGTGCGGACCATGCTGGAGTCCCTCATAGCAGACAAGAGTGGCTCAAAGAAGACTCTGAGGAGCAGCTTGGATGGGCCGATAGTCCTGGCCATTGAAGAATTCCACAAGCAGTCCTTCTTCTTCACCCACCTTCTCAACATCAGTGGTGAGGTTATGGCAGGGGGAGGCTTGAATCCAACTCTTGCATGCTCAGAAAAGCAAAGGTAGATCAGCTTTGCTCCTCACTGACCTATGCGGAAGATTTTCCTTGATTTTTCCCAAACGTCCCACTTCTGCCTTATTCAGCCATGTTTCTAGGTGGTAATCCTTATGTGAACAGGAATGAGTCAGCAATAGCAAATAGCCATGGGTGGTAGTTTATTTTGTAGGACTGGAGTTTTCTTTCTGTCCCAGACAAACTTCTGAGCCACTAGGCATGGAATAAATCTTCCAGAGTAACTCTGAGCCATTGAAATGCTCTCCCTGGAGTTGTAGAGCAAAAGGAACGATTCCTTCCTTCTTCTTCCATTACAACGTGCTCAGACAGTATGGACATGATCTGGGTTTAAAAACAGAGACATCCCAGAAAAATGTTCCATACCAAAACTAGTCCAATATGAGGCTGCAGCAGCTGCCTCCTGTGCACTTCCCTCGCTGTCGTCCCTGGGGGGGTAACATGGGGGGATCTCCTCTGCATTTCAGAAGCGCTGCAGCAGTGCTGCGACCTGTCCCAGCTCTGGTTCCGGGAATTCTTCCTGGAGCTGACCATGGGCCGCCGCATCCAGTTCCCCATCGAAATGTCCATGCCCTGGATCCTCACGGACCATATTCTGGAAACCAAAGAACCCTCCATGATGGAGTAAGAGCCGATGGGCTGTCTTGGGACTGTGTATGCGTGAGGGCTTGGGATTTTGTTTTGGAGACGGGTAGGCTGGTGATGAAGTGTCTTTTTGATGTGGGAGGGAAAATAGATGTTTCTTGACTTGCTTTCACATGAATGTGTGCTGTATGAATACCTCATTAGCAGACGCACATGGGCAGCTTCCCGGCGCTGGCACTTACTTATGCGTCATAAACCAGCAGTTGGCAACTGCTGTATTCAGATGTAGGCACAACTTGGTGGTACTGTCATCTGCATGCAGCAGTCAGACAGCATGTGCAACCAAAGGGATGTGGGCCCTGACTAAGGCACCTACACCCTTTTTTTTTAATACATGTGATAAATAATGAGAGGAATTGCTGTTACGCAAGTGTAATTATGTTCATAGTATCTTCCTCATTAGGAAAACTTTGTTTTCCATTTTACAGCCATTGTCAGAGCACTCTGTGGAGTGAGGACAGGATGAAAGCTTTTTTCAGGGCAGAGAATGAGCATGTGTTGATTGAGCAAGTCACACTTAGCTCAAATCCAGATCTATTGTAGCAGCTTTCAGCAGCACACAAAGAGTGAGAGGGAGTATCTGGTGGGCTGGAAGGAGTGGAAGCGATAGGAGTGAAGTCAGAGAAAAGCCATTTTTTGCACCGAGCAGGGCACATATATTGGCTGCCATTTATGCTGATATGCTCCAAAGTTAATTTAAGACATGATCTGTCTTCTTGCCCTCAGGTACGTACTGTACCCCTTGGACCTCTATAATGACAGCGCATACTATGCCTTGACCAAGTTCAAAAAACAGTTCCTATACGATGAAATTGAAGCTGAAGTAAGTTCTTTTCATCTCTATTGTATGGAAAGAGCTCACTAGAGTCACATTGCCCTGTCTGACAGACCCATCCAGTAGTTCAGTGAATTCATTATAGGGATCTCCTGAAATAAATACTCCATCAGACCGAGAAGTTTTCAAAAGATCAAAATTTCCAGAGAGCTTACAGACTCTGTTGATTAAGGGCTTCAGCTTAGTTGTACCCACAGGGAACCGTGGAAGGCAAAGGCTGTCAAACACTGGGGGCATAGAAAGTCTGTCTGATGGGCAGAGGGTTATGAGACATCAGAGGAAAACGAGAAACTGGAGATCCCTGAGAGGGAAGGATGATTGAGGATGGGGGACCAGAACCTGTAAGAATATGTAGAAATTATAAGAGAGAAATGTAACTGCAATTTTCTGCTTGCCTTTAGCATGTGAGAACTGCAGTGTGTTTTTTAGATAGTATGATATACGTGTATGTATTAAATTAGAGCTCTCTGTTGAGTTGTATTGATCTTGCATGCGTAGGAAGGAG
Organism: Cariama cristata; assembly: GCF_000690535.1. Taxonomy (NCBI): domain Eukaryota; kingdom Metazoa; phylum Chordata; class Aves; order Cariamiformes; family Cariamidae; genus Cariama; species Cariama cristata. Next base: position 33,230 of record NW_009604379.1, on the reverse strand, counting down.
CTGCTCTGTGCTTGTGACACCCCCATGATGTCTTGTTTTTTTCTCCCCCAGGTGAATTTGTGCTTTGATCAATTTGTGTACAAGCTGGCAGATCAGATCTTTGCCTATTATAAAGCAATGGCTGGCAGGTAGGAGAACCTGACTGCTGATGATGACTGATGATATCACTGCATCCAAATTGCTGTCAACCAAAAGATTCCCCTCAGGGAGTAGCCACTGCAAGTAGACATAACAAAATAGATCATCCCTATCCCACAAAGCTGGCTGTCCATGTCAGACCAGTGTAGATGGGGAAAATGAATTAATGGTGGCAAGGAGACATGCTTAAAAGTGAAAAAATAGTAATTGGCATCCTAAGTAGCTGAGTACAATATGTGAGAGCAGCAGAAAAGCAAACCGAGCCTGTTGAAGACATGTCCTTGCTTGACTTCTGTTTGCGTACCAGGCAGATGAGTGGAAGCCTCCCATCTGTACAAAACAGGAGTGTGCACTTGTCCTCACGTTAGGAAAGCAGCAGGACTTGTAGAAGCTGGAAGGGTACTCAGTATCCTATGTCACACATCAGACCAGCTGACTGTAGGACTTCTGCAGAATTGCTTGCTCCCTTGCAGGGAAATAAGCCCTTTGTGACATTTTCTTCTTACCAAGTGAAAGAACATGGATGAACTCTAGTGAGAGTCCTCCTCTCATGTCCCCAAAGGTGAACCAAGTCTTCAGTGTAACTCTGCAAGGAGTTTTGTCTCTAGATCACATTTGGCCTTAGAGAACGAGAGCGATCGCCATCACCAACCAAATGTTCCCACAGCAGATCTTCAAGGAGGGAGCACACCTGTGGGACAACCCCAGTACCTGGCGCTAGTGATATCTTTCAGCACAATCTTTTATCTTTTTGAATATTTTAGCCATAAAAGCCAAGAATGACGGACAACAGCATGGCAGAACAACCACTGATCTGTGATTTAGTGATGTAAGCCGAGTTATTAGTGTGTGGAAATGTCTTGGCGTTCAGAGCAAGATGAAAAGAAGGATGAAAACAACTATGAAAAAGATCCAGAGAGAAGCTGATAGCGTGTTTCTTTTTTCCTGACACTGCCTCCTTTTTTCAGTGTTTTATTGGACAAACGTTTCCGGGCTGAATGTAAGAATTATGGGGTGATTATTCCATACCCACCATCCAACCGCTACGAAACACTGCTCAAGCAGAGGCATGTCCAGGTACAGTGCAAGCAGTAGACTCCAGTACTCATAGCTCTTGGTCTATTATCCTTTTGTTGGTGGTTGGCATCTTAGTGCTGGGCTCAATTGAGGTGGGTGTTGGAAGGAGAAGGGTTGAACCCATTTCTGACACACTGCCCTCAGGGCATGAGGCTTGAGGGGAAAAGGAGTCATGCTCCACATTTCTCTCCCTCCCTCTTAAGTAACGGGAAACTCAACAGAGGTGTTTACATAACCACTTTTACATTTAAGCAGACTCGGATGTTTGGTTTTAATTTGTGTCTGTTAAAAAAAATATATACCTTTTCCCCATCTGTATATAACATGCAAATATCATCTCTTCTTTTCCCAGTTGCTGGGTAGATCAATTGACCTGAACAGGCTCATTACCCAGCGTATCTCAGCAGCGATGTACAAGTCGTTAGACCAGGCCATTAGCCGCTTTGAGAGCGAGGACCTGACATCCATAGTGGTAAGAACTGTTACTGACTGCGGGTATGAATAGAAAGAATAATACACTGCTATGGGTACACAGTCAACTGTCTTCTGCTTCAAGTCCCACCTACAGTAGGTTTCAGCCAGCCATGTATCCTCCTTTATGCTGCTGAGTCTACTATTTCTATTTATGCAGCTTTAATTGCATTATCATTGGACCATTAAGTATCCGCATAAATCATAAGGTGAGAGTCAGCAGTTAGATTTTGCAGAGCTCATATAAGAGAGTCCTGTGGTCTGGGAGAAGGAAATCTTGACTTTAATTCTCCCTGTTGGCTGAAGGTGGCTGAGATGTTGTTTGTGTGCGTACAGGATTTGCTGCCTTTGGTACATTACAGGAGCATCAGAGTCAAGTAGTGTAAAATCACCGGTTTCCACCTTTGAAGGATTCTGATGTGAAAGTCACCCAGTGCTCAGTGGGGAACAAATTAATTTTGCTTCCTGCAGGTTTAGGAGATACTGGACCAGGACCCCTTGAGTAGAAGTGCAATTGCCCTCAGCCACTGAGTTAAATTGATATCTTTAGCATTTGCTACATCCTCACCTGGAAAATTCTGTGTGGGTGTGGATATAAAATCATTCCCTTGGCAATTAAATCAGCAGTTTCTATTGTCATCTTGGTAATATGTTGCATTTGCTACTGCTTTACGTGCTGCAGGAACTGGAGTGGCTCTTGGAAATAAATCGCCTGACTCACAGGTTACTGTGCAAGCACATGACGTTGGACAGCTTTGATGCCATGTTCCGGGAGGCCAACCACAACGTCTCCGCGCCCTATGGGCGCATCACCCTCCACGTCTTCTGGGAGCTCAACTTTGACTTTCTACCCAACTACTGCTACAATGGATCCACCAACAGGTGAGGAGAAAAAACAATGCAGAGGGCACCTGGAGATCTTTCTTTTCTTTCCAAAATGTCAAACCTGCCATAAAATTCACATGCATGGTGGGGAGGTTTGCATTCCCTAAGGGATGCGAGAGTTGCAGTTAAAATGAAGTTAAAGCCCACCAGCTCCTATTGGCCTTGAAAATGTTAGTAACAAATTCGTGCAACAAAGTTGGACAGTGATTGCAAGCAACTGAGCTAGTTTGGTTTAGAGGGTTGGTTTACTGAGCGGCATAGCTACTCCTATATGGGTTTCTTGCCTGCCCCAAATGAGAAGAAACCCCACCTTTGGTAGGTTAAACTGACATGGTTCACACCACCCATAGACTGGGGCAGGAGTTTGCATTCCAGTTCATGTTGCTCAGGTGATGAATTGATAATTAGTCTGCAACTGCAGTTCGTCCCAGACCGTGCCATATCTCACTCAGCACAATTAACCGGGCTCTGACCGCTTTCCTCCCCGTCTCCCATGCCCACCACAGGTTTGTGAGGACAGCAATTCCCTTCACGCAGGAACCCCAGCGGGACAAGCCAGCCAATGTTCAGCCGTATTACCTCTACGGATCCAAGGTCAGTAAATGAGCCACAACAGCCAGAAGGGGTGGATGTTGGACATATTTATTTAGGCAGAAAGAAATGCAAGAACTAGGTCATTAACAGAACGGCGGGTGCAAATGTGCAGGGTAAAACCAAAAAGCCATGCAAGAAGCAGATCCAGTGTGCTTTTGCTATTGCTTTCCCATATTCTTCTCCATAGCATGCCTATGTTAGGGGATGCTGACACTGCTCTGTGCTTGGTGTTGGCACTGACACCAAGTCACATCCATCTAAATGCACAGAGAGGAAAGCAAGCTGGAGCTCCAAAGCAGTGCTCCTCCCCAAGGAAGGCATCACTTCAGGAATCCCATTTGTAGTTCAAAATGGGAATTCCTAAAATACTTGTGTGTGCAAATATAGACTACTTAATACTGACAAAAAGCTCTTTTGTCAGGCTGCGATGACTGTTTATACAGGCATTATGAGAGCTTGGGGTGTGATGCTAGTGGAGGATCACTCAAGTGTGAAACTACTTGAGTGGAGTTTATTTTTTGTGCATGTTGATTGATGACTCTGAAGTGAACCTACAGCACTGATGCAGATTAGCTAATGACTACAGTCAGCCGAGCCTGGCCGTTCCCAGAGAGCTGACTTGGTTTCTTTTTAAAAAAACATCAGCAAATGAGAATATTTTTGTCACTTGACAAAAATCTTTCTCCCTGCCACCAATGTCCCCGCCTCACGTTCTACCCTGGGACAAACAACCCCTGTGGACACATAAACAGTCCTGTTGGCAAGAGCTGGGAAAGAGCAGCACGAACCAAACCTCTAAGCAGGATCTCCCTTTATTTTGCTCTCATTGAAGGCCGTGCTGTGGCAAGATGGCCCTTTTATCATCGCTTTTTTTATAGGGAAAAAAGCAGTGGGGGGAGCTGTACGGACTCTCCCTGATGAAACTGGAGCTCCTCATTAGCACAGTGGTCATAGGGACTTCCAGAAGCTCCTCTCCCAGTCTGTCGTTCAGTGGCCCCTCCGGCGAGCTGCTCCCTTCACCCACTTCTTCAGGGCTGGTGTTGGGATGCTTCAGCCTCGCAGCCCAATTGCACCGTGCAGACCAGAACTGCAGGCAGCCGTAGGCCAGGAGAGCAATGAAGCACAGGAGCAGCAGGCTGCTCACCATCCACATGGAGGTGGTAGGTTCGTGCTTAGAGCCGCCAAAAACCAGGGGGGTTTTGTCCAGAGTGTGGAAGGTGGTGCAGTGGTTGCCCGAGGGGTACGAGTTCTTGCACGTGATGCAGAGGACGTAGATGGTGGATGGTGTGAGTTGGTGGAGGACGAGGGAGCTGAGGGGGTGAGGGACTCGCTCCTCACGGTGGAAGTTTTGGCGTAAATAGCCAGCGAAGACGCTGTTCCAGTTGGGGCGGTACATGATGTGGTAGTAGTTCTCTGGACAGGGGTTGTTCATGGCCCAGGAGATGGTGGCACTGGTGTAAGTGATGTTGTGCACTTCGATGTTCATCGTGCTCCTGAAACCAGATGCAGGAAGAGGCTGAGTTTCCCGATTTGTGTACAGGCTCAAAGGCCACTGACATCAGTGAAGTCTTTCCACCGGCTTTACTGGCACTTAGATTGGACTCAGGACTGTGCCTGGCTATCTTAGATTAGATGCTAGGTCTTAGATGGCTAAAATTACAAAAGATGAATCCTGCTGGTGCCCAGACTACTGTATCACCCTGCTTCATAACCAAAAAAACCAACTGGGACATAGGGCATACTTTATGCTCTAGTTAGATTTTTTAAAAATCTGTTCTTTCTAGACTAGTTGTCTATATAGGAAGCTTTTTTAGCTTTTTTGTTTCCCATGGAATAGAAAGGATACTGCAAGTGTGATTAACATAAACCGATCATTAAACTAGCTCCAACTTGCCTTGTGAAGCTGCCGATAGATATTTTGATTTTACACCTAAATGCCATTTTTAAAAGCTGCATAATGATTAAGTCACAGGTTTAAGTTGTTGCTGCATTTTCTGTACCTTACTTGTTGCTTAGTAGAGTATAAACTCTTTCTGTTGCTGCAGCATCTCACACTGTAATATCAGGATCTTAAATGTGAAATCTGAAGGTTGGTGAAATATAAAATCAGTGCTGTTTGGGAAATATAAATATATGAATAAGTGCAAAGCTCTCCCCCAGACAAAAGACACTGACCACTAACAAATTACTGTTCAGCAACAGCCACAAATCACTTCAGTACATCACTCCTTTAGATCCCCAAAGTGCGCTCTGAGCCTCGTTGCAGGGTTATCTCTCCCAGCTAGCCAAATGCTCTGAGCAAGAGCTGCATGCAATAGAACCAGTTTCTTTTTTTCCTTCTTCATCTCTCTTTTACTGTACTAACTTTCCTTTAATTCACTCAAGAATCAGCTCGTCTTAACGACTGGTTTAGCCATCCTTACATGAAGAGCAGAACAGCACACGCACCCATCGCTGAGCCCTCCCAGAGCCGCGGGCAGCCGCTTACCTCCCCGGGCAGGTCCGCGGTGGCCCCTCGGTGGCCCCTCAGTGCTGGTGAGCAGCGTGGCTATGGGTGGGCAGCGCCTTCCCCTCTTCCCACCGCTTGCCTCTGCTAAATCCCTTCCCCGCGCACTGCCTGTATTATACCCGTCTGGGGCTCCGTCATCTCTCACCATGGCAACCAGTAGGAAAGGATGGGCAGGCATCTTCGAGTGATTTGGGAATGTTCTCCCAGGCAGAAGCTTTGAGGGATAAGTATGTGTCTCTGAGATGGAAAAAACAAGCCAGGTAGTTTTGTTTGCTGGCTTGTTTGGGTTGGTTGGGGTTTTCTTTTTTTCCCCGCAGTCCCCCAGCAAGACCATCACTGCCCCCCAGCAGGGTCTGGGGTTAGAGACACGTTGGCACATGGTATGAAATCCGGGGTCCTGGCCTGTTACACATTGATAGTTTAGCACTCGGGGGCTTTGTCTTTAATTCTATGATTTCTTGCATGTTTGAACTACTGATTTAAGCCAAAGCCAGTGAGCAGTACATTTTGATCCCTGATGCTGCAGCAATGTCCATTAGCTTTTTAATATTTTCTAAGATGTGTGATGGAAGTAGGAACTGGGTTTTCAAAGACCTCGACCTCCT
>NW_009604379.1:0-26920 GCF_000690535.1 Cariama cristata | reverse complement strand
TGAACTCCCGTGGGTTTAAGACAGGCTCTTCTCTGAATGCCCCTGCCTCATAGACAACTCGGGGATGTCCCCTGCCAGTCTGGTGAGAGGGCAGTGGGGAGAGGCAAAGACGGTGCCGGTGGTGTTCGGGGAAGCAGCTCGAGTCTGTGGCCAGGAGGGAACAGATGTGGCACTGGGGACAGATGTGGCACTGGGCCTGGTAAAGAGAGGCTCTGAAAAAGTGGCTCACTGCTCTCTGAAGCCAAAATGTGTTTGAGAGGAACTTTCCCAGAAGAAATGTTCATTCTGCGTCTGGAGTTACTCATTCCATGTCATTCCTGGAAAGGTGCTTGCAACATTTTGAAATATCTAAGTATCAACAGTGATGGGATGATGCAAACTGCATCAGGAGGGGCTATTACAAGCTTGGGGAGCACGTATGAGCCTTGCTTTTGAGTTACATTTTGCAGTTCTGGATGTTTTGTTTTTGTCTTCCATGACCTGTATTCTCTTCCATCTATGCAAGTGAGCTGCGGCTGCCAGTGAGCTGAAAACTGGGAGCAGAGATGAAAATAATTATGGGCAATAATTATGGGCGGGGATGGAAATAAAAGTGCTCCCAGGTGGCTTCCTGCCTTTTGCATGGCTCGGACCTGCTTACAAGAGCAGGGGAATAGAGAGCTCTTAGCTGGTCCCATGCTGAGAGTAAAGTACATCCTTGCCTGCAGGGAAAGCACTGAGAATACAAATCCGTGCTTCAGAAAGGTGGATGACACAGGGTCGTAAAGTTTTCATGAGAACCACTTTCTTATGGAGTTTGGGTTGTTCAGTTTATCAACAGTTGCTTCGAAATTAAATTTCAGTTGTTCACAAATAAGATGTGTTAGCAGGAAGAGAGAAAACCGAGCAAAACGGCAGTAGTTGGATTAGGCCAGCAAAGGGTCCTGCTGACCCTTCTGCATGCTGTGATCAATACCGCTAGCTCAAAGGAAACCACAGCAAAGCTTTCAGTGATGTTGGTGTTACCTCCTCCCAAAATCAAGCTTGCACCAGTTTATGCTGGTGATGAGCTTGCAATTCGCATTTCCCAGGATGAGAAGATGCCAACACCATGCCAATGCTAGGACTGCTCCAGCATTGATGTTCCCACAATGGGACCCCTCATTCCTCATTGTAGGATGCAAACCGCGGGCATGCTCCAGTGGCCAGCAGAAACTGAGCCATTTTCTGTCATTCAGACACTTAGAAAACACAGCAGGTTGCCAAGTCTCCAACAAAGAAGCTGCAAAATTACCAGCAACCCACTACTTACTGCTCATTAACCACTTCTTAGTTCTGTAAATGCCTTAGATTGGGCTTCATTTATGAGCGCTTCTGTTTTTCTTGGCACTGCCGGACCCAGGGTCATGCCAGAGTCACTGGAAATCCCTGTTTCCCTTTCCTTGGTTGAATTTGCCTCCCTTTTTTAGCGAGCGTGCAGGCAGATGTAACCTGAAGGACAGTGCATGCTGCCGGCGCTTGTAAAAATAGTTACGGCGTGTGAACGGGATGGAGCCGCTCTATTTTCTGCTGCCTTGTCTGCAGCAACAGCATAAAGGCGTTAAGGAGCTGTGGTTGCTGCAGGAGGTGTTGGCAGCGGGGGCTGTTGATCCCCTCCAACCGACAGCGTGGGCTGTGCTACCTGGCCTGCCGCGGCCATCGGCTTGGTATAAATAATAGCAGTGTATGCAGTCCCTGAAAATCAGTAGTTGATATAGTGAGGCATTATGCTGAGACACAGAATATACACAGACGCAGTCTCAATACAGTATATAAACATGCCTGCTGCACTGTACATGTCCTGTCCATCCCAGCTAGGGAATATGTATTTTTTTTTGCATGAAAGTCATAGCAACTGGCTGATACAGCTGAATATGGTAAAAGCTTTATAGGGAGAGTGAAGGTTGCTTGTGGCAGGGGAAGGAACCAGGCCATATTCAGGCTGTTTGACTTAGAGGCCCTCCTCTGACGATTCTGGTCAGAATTGGTTTTCACTTTCTAAGACACCATCTCAGCTGTCGCACTCAAGTTAGGTTGGCTAGGAGCCTGGACTAGTCCTGGGCTGCGTGCAAGTCCTTTTTTGACTCTAAGTATATTCCTCTTTCAATAGCTCTTCATTTTTCCAAGGGGGGTTTGGCACAGGCAGTATTATCTGTCTATTATCTCTCTCTGATCTATTTTATTGCCTAAAACTCTCCCTGCCTTCCCTCAGGTGAGTTCAGACAGGTCTGGGTGACGGCCAACAAGCTCAAAGACATAGAATTGACAACTGGCTTTTATTTTGCTTCATTTGCTGCTGAATCTGCTCCAGAGCATCCCTAGTAACCTCCTGAGGTCTCAGAGCAATGTGGGGGCCTTCCTCACATGCTCCCAAGTATGGGTGGCTGTCCCTGAGATCTGGGCACAGGGTGGGACACCTGGGGTCTGCAGGACACTGGGAATTCTGCCTCACGCTGCAAATCCCAGCCTGCCTGCAATCCCGGCCTCCCGGCCCCAAAACCTGCCCACTTGGCCCCAAACCAAAGGTGGGGCAAACCTCTGCAATGTCTTTGGCAGCTGCTGCTCTCAAAAGATGGTGAGATCGGGGGCTTTGCCCTGGCTCTCCAAGGGGGTGGAAGCAGCTGCCCAGCATGGGGGAGCGAGCCGTGCCATGCAGCCAGCTTGTACCTTCAGCTGTTTTGTCCTAAAATACCCACTGGTGTAATTTTTTTACATCCTACAGTCTTTACCCCAAGCTGTGTATCTCACCCTTAAATGGAGTTATATTTTTAATTGCTGGCAGAGTTGTATTATTAGACGCAAGCCTGCTGCTAATGTGCTGTGTGGCTCTGCAGAGAGCTCGATGAATCTACCTCATCTTGCAGACAGGCAGGGATGAATCATCCTGCTCATCTGCAGCCAATGCAGGTCCTAAAATGTGTCTTCTCCCAATCAGGCTTATTGCCGAGACCTCCACTTGAGGGAAAAGCCCACTTGAAAGCTGCTCTCCAGCCCCATTATCCCGCTGAGAGGCAAGGGAGTGCTGCATGGTGGGTGTCTGCACAGCAGCACCGGCCACTTGCTGCCTGTACAGCGAAATGTCAGCCCTGTTGTGGGGAAAATCTGACCAGTTGCTCCACAACTGGGTACCAGTGGTAGCCCGTCTCAGGGGACCATGGCAAGTGCGCAGACAGAAGATTGGTCTCCTAGCCGTGGAGTAGCAAAGAGGCTTCCAGAAATGAGTGTGGATTCATGAGCCCACTGAAATGGGAATATTTAGTTGCCCCCCTAGTCTGGATGAGCTAACCATGGGGAAATAACAGGGTAAAGGAGCCTACAGGGAGGCATGGAAGGAAGGTGTGAGGAGGCATTTTGGGGCTGCCTGGATCACCCCTGCAGCACGGCACTTTCTGGGGACGCCCAGGGCTGGAACGATGCACTGCAAAAGCCACAGCAACAGAACACCATGGGAGCGTGGCTGCCTTCCCTCTGGGATGCTCATATCAGCCATTTGGGAAATGTTCCAGGCTGGGTGTTACCTGGTGTTTAAACAGACACACTTTTCAAAACATAAACTATTGCTGTGTGTGTATCTAGTGGCTTTGGATCAGTCTCTACCATAGATTTTTAAAGACTTGGTTATCTAAGGATGCTGATAGAAGCTGAAGCAGGATGCTCAAATGCCACCCTCTTAACAGGAGCTGGCATCCAAGGAGCTTTGAAAGTAGGCTTCTTTCTGCCTAAATAATTTTTAAACTCTGGGCCGTACTTGCTCAGGGCCCTTTTGTTTAGTTTTGATGGAAGAGAAAGTTCATGCTCATTGTGAATGAATGCACTACACAGCCTCCAAGGTAGCCTTTCTGTACATTAGTATTAAAGGGTTTTTTCACCTACCAAGACCAGGAGCTGAATTATATTTCACAGAAAGTAGAGGACTTTCTAACTATGTCTTCTTTCTGCTGTCAAAGAGCATGTAGGAATTACAGTAGACAATAAGCTGCTAGACCAGAGCAGTGGGGCTGTAACAAAATGAGGGACAATTAATTAATTGATTAAAACAACTGACAAGTCTATGAAAGTGCAGTCAGTACATCAGTCCACTGAAATTCTGTATCTGAGAGCAAAAGAAAATACTTTTCCAATTCTTAGCAAATGACTTCACTTTGTAACTCATTAGTAGCTCAAATGAAGTGTTAAAGTAAATCTCGAGGAAGTGAGTCAGAGTTGGAGGACAACTGAAGTCTTCAGCTGGTTGTATTGCAATTGCTGGGAGCAGCAGTGTTGGAGGACAGACAACATTTTGTCCTGTTCTACAACTTCAGTACTTGCTCTCTTTCACCCTAAGCTCTTCAGTGCATTGGTCCCTGCACTCCCTTGGCTCTGGTACTGCAGGGAAGGGGATCCCTGTTGAGTGGGGTCTGCAGTGTCCGCAGGGACGCAAGGTGCCTACTGCGTGGGGACGCAGCCTGCCTCTGCTACGCAGCATTCGCGCAAGAAGCAAAGTCAGCCTTGCACGGTGCATTTGGGATACAGTTTGATTTGTTTTCTTATCCTTGTTTAAGAAAGATCTTCTGGTAAGCATGAGCCAGGGGTTTATCTGTGTTTTGCTGGAAGGGGCACTACCTGCCAGAGTCTTTTCAAGAATGGGCTTTTTTTGCTGTTTACTGAGGCTGCAGTTATAGATGGCGTGGGGGGAGACTGCAGCCTTTCTCTGCTGGGCTGAATCATGATGCCGACACTTCTGTTGCAGAGCCTGAGCCGAGCATGCAGTGTCTCAGCTAAATCTGATTTTCAGTCCTTTTTTTGCAGATCACGCAAGTCAATTAATTCCCCCTACTTCTGTTTCCCTTTTACACCAAATGGATCCTATAAACGTTCCAGTGATAAAACATTGCAGCAATTTCCACATTTCCAAGATTACACTGATAGAGTACGTTCCTGGAAATCACTTTCTGTTTTCTGCTGCTAAAAATTTGGGGGGGCCAGAGCCCTAAGTACTCTCCCTACACCTCAGTTAGAGTCTTGCCCTTTTCACAGTCCCATGGGGATGTCCGTTAAGTACAGAGGCTGATGTAGAGCTTTGCAGGAGGCAAAAAGGATTTTTTTCTGTCTCTCTTCCAGCTGCCCTTAAGCTCAGATGCTGCAGTTCATACTTTTCTTAATCAGCCTCATTTAAAGCAAGTGCCCATAGAAAAAAAAAATGTTTAGTTACCTGTATATAAAGCTTTTTGTTTTAGTAGAGAAGAATTTGGGTTTGAAGAGACAAAGGGCCAGTGAACTGAAATTCTTGATTGGGAATGTTTGGGAGAGTAAATTACCTTGGAAATGAAAGTGGTGTTGCTACATAGCAGGATAATAAACCTTATGATGTAACAGTGTGTTGAGATTAGAATATACTGACTATGTAGGAAGAAAAGGTATCTCCTCTTTGCCACAGGAAACAGAAGAAATGAGAATTGTTATGGATATTATTTCTCCTTCTCTTCCTTAAAAATTATTTGAAGTGATGGAACATAATACTGTGATAAGAGAATTACTTACAGGTCTGGTACATGCTCCTGTCTAACTGTCATTCCACTCCTATTTCTCAGCCTCTCAACATTGCCTACAGTCACATCTATAGCTCCTACCGCAATTTTGTGGGACCACCTCATTTCAAGACTATCTGCAGGCTTCTTGGCTATCAAGGCATCGCGGTGGTCATGGAAGAGCTGTTGAAGATCGTCAAGAGCCTGGTAATTCTGAGCCTAACCCTGGCGATGGAGAAACCTCAATGCCTTGAGAGGCGCAGGTTGGACAGTCAGCCTGGGCTTTGGGTTCTGGGTGTTCCCATCTGGGCACGTTCATGTCCCTTGATCCACACTGAAACACTTGTGTTAACGGTCTGATTCTCACTGTTACTGAGGAATTCCACTGATTTCTGTGGGATGATGGGGTGTTTCCAGCATCTTGAAGCGTTAACTGTGACCAGGCACCTCCATCTAGGGGTGGTGGAGTTGGCATGCTGCTTTGCTAAAAGCCTCTGGAAAGTGATCGGGTGGGACATGGTACTCACGGTCCCTCAGCACTGCCTGTGCTCCAGTCTGGGAGACCTTCAAGACATGTGCCTGTGCTCAGCAATAGCACAGGAGCACTCGGTCTCACCTCCTTGTGATACCCCTGGAGAGATGCAGGAATGTAGAGAGCAGGCAGCAAAACCAACTTTTTGAGTCTTTGTAAGAAAATTCCTGCTATAGGTGAGTCCTTCTTCAAGCCATACTGTCCATTTCCATCAGGTATTCTGAAGCCAGGCTGCCAATAGCCCTCTCTGCTTTCTAGTTCTCTCTTCTTTTTCAGAAGAGAAATGTGGTATCCATAGGGAAATGATCCCATGTGCTTCCTAAGGGCACTAACAATACGGAGCATTAAGAAGGGAGGAGGGAGTGTGCAAAAATGTATAATTTTTCAGGTCATGCTTTTCTACTAAAACCCATGCTTTACTGGAAAGGCAATTTTCATTCATATAAATATTTAAATTCTGCTTTGGCTGCAATGACGTCATTTTGAACTTGTCTAACAAAGCAGTGTAAAACTGAAAATTTCAAGTGTGTATCTAGTTTCCCTACTATAAAGCACCATAGTTACTGAAGATGTAATTTGTGTCACTTAGTTGAAAATGCTGTAGCTGGTGTGTGAGATCAGACAGCACTCAGCACAAAGACAAAGATTTTATGTTTGGCTAAACAGTGTCTAGTGCATAATCCCATATAATGTATCTACAGGATGCAGGTGTCCAACTCCAAATGACAGCAAGCACTTTTAACTACAAAATATACTTTGCTCTTGTCCATATTAGTTCAAAACATCAGATGTGCAGAAACTTGTTCTATATGCATGTAAATTCCCTTTGAAACTCTGAGTATCTGGTGATCATTCCTCAGGTGGAAGGAGCATTTCCTGTGCTGGGGAATGACTCCTTTAGCAGCTCTGGTGAAATGCTTTTTGGCTTAGGAGCACAAGTCCTGCTGGATCTAAGACTGAGCCTTGTTTGGATTTCAGCTGCAAACAATGCAAACACAGCAAGCTGTATTTTGAAGTTGAAAATCCCTGCAGCTGTGATTTATTATTTGGGAGGAAGCTGTAAAAGCACTCTAACTTCATACACTTGGGCTGAATGTTATATTTGAGTGAAATCCAAATTAAGCAAGTTCTTCTTGAACTCCAGCTGAAGTTTCATCCTGTGCTGTCAGATGTGGACCCATCCACAACCAGCCTCATTCAAAACCAGCGCCAGGAGAAGCCATCATTCCAGCTTAACCTCCCTTTGTCTCCAACAGCTACAAGGCACCATCCTGCAGTATGTGAAGACTCTGATCGAAGTAATGCCCAAGATATGCCGCTTGCCAAGACATGAATATGGCTCTCCAGGTGGGTGCTACAATTAGATGCTTGAGCAAGAGCTCGCCCACGTGTTGGTACAGCATTTACTCAGGCAGACACTAGTAATTAAACATGGTTTGGCACCTGACATGCTGGTACAACATGCAGCCAGGCTTGCTGAGACACAACTTTCAGCTGCTTTGCTATTGACGCTGGAACACGTGTAGGAAACTTTTCCAGGAAATCTCCTGTTGGAAATTTCCCTTTGACCACACAGATGGCTGGTAAGGGAATGTCTTCTGGTAGCTTCTGTTTTGCTTTCAGGATTTTGTAAGCTTTTGTTATTGTGGGTTCACAGATATTTTTCAAAAGCTCTACTTAGTTGATGAAAGATTTTTTTTCAGGATGACTGCAGTCTGCCATTGAGCTGGATGGGGAAACTCTCGCTGGTATACATGAGCCAGCACTAAGACATCTACTGCAGTCTTGAATCTCTTTTTTTCCTCTGATGAGGAAATCAAAGGACTTCATATGAATTACTCCCTATTTCCCAAGGGTTACTGAAAGCAGGGTAAGACACTGCGTGCTAGTTCTCCCCAATGCCAGTCTCTGTCTATCCACGTAGCAATTAAGGCTTGCAAAATTTGTGATTAAGGAAATATCAGGCACTGACTATCTTTTTATCCAAGTTATCGGAGGGTGATTCTGCTCTCGCTTTTCTGACTGTCCTTCCTTGTCTCTTAAGGAATCCTGGAGTTTTTCCACCATCAGCTGAAGGACATCATTGAGTACGCAGAGCTGAAGACCGATGTGTTCCAGAGCCTCAGAGAAGTGGGCAATGCCATTCTCTTCTGCCTCCTTATCGAGCAGGCTTTGGTAAGGCAAAACCCCCTGCACCAACAGATTATACTTGAAATTGCAAGCTCAAGAGTATAAGTGGAAGTGGGCTCTCCAGCAGAAGAGTTTGGGAAATGTTACTTTCCAGCTTCTCGTGCGCTCAGGGTCTCTCTGGGGCTGTGTTACTGGGGTCTGTGGGCATGTCCATGGGGATGATGTGCATCGGTGCTTGGTCACTGACATCTGGGATTGCTGAAGGAGAATCTGAATACTGGAAGATCTAGATTTAATTCTTGGACCCAAAGCTACCCCTTGTTCATCCTTCTCAGAAATCAAACCATTTGGAGCTTATTTCTAGATTATAAGCTCTCTGGGGCAGGAATCAATACTTCTTTATATACATATTTGTACAGTGAGAAGTAGATTTGAGCCCTTTGCTCTTTTGGGGTGTCAGTGCAATAAAAAACCCATGATTGATTCTAGTGGTGATAAGGATAAAGCAATCCAACAGGAAGGAAGTCCCAGAAGAGCTGATGATATATTTCCTATGACATCTTCACTGAAAACTTAGCTGGAGTGACAACTTGGTATTGCCTCCTGCACAAGTGTTTTGCACGTGCACAAGTCTCTCAGCTCCTGTGATGCCCTTTCTGTTATGGGGCAAAGGCTATGGCTGAGTGCCACACATCTTCTTAGCTTTTAGTTTTTCACACAACAAACTTACTTGGTGATGAATTTATCTCACAGTTTGGCCTAGAGCCAACTAAGGAGTGTTCAACAACACAATTTTACATTAAAAATGCATATTTCATGTCGTAATGCTTTTTGCAGGGTTGTTTCAGTTTTTCCAGAAATATTGCAGAAAGACTTCCCTAGCATAAGATGGAATTTCCAAGCAAAGCCAGAAAGTTTTGTTTAGAGCAAAACCAGAGGAAGTTCAAAGATTCCAAGTTTTATCCAACCATAGAGCACAGGGAAAACTGAAAATCTCTGCATGTCCTCAAAATGGATATTTCTGCCCTTGCCTTTGCATTTTAACCCCCGATGTAGAGACTTTTAGTTCCCGATACGGTGTATCAAACACACTCCGTGAGCAGTAGTTGCATAAGATTAAGAAAACTAGACACATATATATATATCACCTAGCAGCTTGGCTTTATTTTATAGTATGACCAGAATTGCCAGCTATATCCTGGCAGTTTCTGTTCCTTTCGTGGCTTCGTCAGTGCTTTCTGCTGTTCTCAGTGTTGGATTTTATGCTGGATGTACTGCATTTGCCTTTTCCATCCCATCTTTAAATGGACACTTAAGGGACACATGGTGGTTTCTTTTAGAAATCTTTCATTTCAATGCAAAAATGTTCCTCCAGTCCCAGGAGCTGTACATCAGCAGTATACTGGCATTTTAGAATAGCAGAAAATAAAGAAAAGAAGATGGTGAGAATTTGGGGGTCCCTTTAGGAAGGCTGCCCATCAAAGTCCATATCTGCCCACTTTCTGTGCCAACCAAAGCCTCTCCCTCTCTGATTCCTTGTTTTTCCACACAGAAATAGATTCAGAATGTAAAGCCATTTTGCATGCAGCAGACACTGGTTCTCGCTTGCTGGAAGATGTCAGATGCGTAGAGCCATCACGTTACAAGATTTTCCCTCTAATGGAGCTCTTATGCAGCAGGAGCAATTGCTTTTACGGTGCAGTTATCTTCAGAGCTGTCAGAATGATCTAAGGCTGGTGGTATTTGCTGGCAGAGACTGCTGTAGTGAAGATGCTCGGTCTGCTCCATTCTACTCCTTTTTTATTGTTTACATTTGAGGAATGAGGTGTTGCTTGGGACTAAATTCCTAAACAGAATTCTTAATCTCAGGTAATGGGCCTTGGGGAGGAGATCATTAATAGCATGACTAATTTTGGGACAGATATCAGGTGAATGCAGGCTGCAAATGGTGAAAATACTCTCTTTTACCAGAGAGAAACAGCAGTGAAAGAACATTCATCTAGGAACGAATAGTGTTTTGCAAACAAAACCACCAAGGTGACTGGCACTCTCTGTTAGCATCAGCATCTCCCTGCCCATGGAGGGACCCTGGGCAGTTCCTGTCCCTCCAGCACTGTGTCACAAACTGCACTCCCACAAACTCGCTCTCATCCCAGCATCCACGCTCCAGTAAAGCCTCCTGCAGCTCCATGCTACACTGTCCTCTCCCTCTTGGCTGGAAGGTGGGGTATCCACCCGTGCCTCCCAAACAGACCCAGCTGAGTCATTCCATCTGGCCCCCAAATATCTTTTGCTGCGCTGTCATGACCTGCTTTCGAGTGTGTCTAAATCTCTACAATAAGCTCAGAACTGAAAGCATGCCCTAGAACTAGACTTTTGTAGGAGCAAACTAATGCCTTGTTGTGACGCAATGCCTCTGTGTTAAACAGCTTTGGTTTCCTTGCTGCTGTTTCCCATTGCAGACTCGTATACAATGTATTGTCAGCCATCGCTCCTCAGTCTCCACCTGCCTATTCCTAGGTTTCTACTCCTTGTGCATCTGTGTTTGGGATTATTTTTTCTCAAGTGCATCGGCATGCATTCTCTCAGGTGGCATCTCATGACGTTATTCCTCTCTGGACTTCTGTATGGTGCCTACACCACTGGGATTCTAGTTTGATAGCCCTGGCTGAGAACACCATAGGAACAACCAAATAATTTCAGACCAATGTACTATGTACCTATTTGCAATAGAGCCATGCATCAGTATATTTTATATGTACACATCCTAAAATAACGAAGCCAAAGGGTAATTTCCACCTGGGCACGCTCTGTAAAAATAAATGGCAGGAAGTCATCAGGGTAAGATGAAACTGAAACCTCCATGGTCTTTATCCCCTCTTACTTGCAGTGTTATAAGTGGGACAGCAAATAAATATAAAGCTCTGGCCTTATACAGGCAGGAAGTAACTTATTGGAGTTAAGGAGAATTTTTGAGCTGGGTTGGATTTGAATAGGTGCCGTAGACATGAATTGTTGTAGTGTTGCCCAGGCCCCTGAACCAGACACTCAACCCCTATAGGTATTTTTTAACTTACTTTATCTTTCTTTCTTCCTGCCTCAGTCCCAGGAAGAAGTTTGTGATTTGCTGCATGCTGCTCCCTTCCAAAATATTTTGCCCAGGGTCTACATCAAAGGTAAGCTGAGAGGGAAGCACTGGACAGACTCAGAGGTCTCTGCCCACAAGCTGTTTCTCTCCCATTTCTGCTGAGGTTTAGTTCTGGCCCTGCTTCCCCCTCAAAATAGATAAGTGGATACAGCCAAAAGTCAGGTAGAAACAAATGCCAAGGGTGCATTTTCTGTAGCCTAGTTACAGACTGAAACCTTAGTCAGTTTGGGGGTTCCCTTGAGGTTTTAAAGCCATTTCACAGCCTCTTTGGAGAATGACAGCATGAAATGTCCATCTCAACAGGAGTGATCAGTAACAGGGACATGCTTTTGGACATGTGTGATTAAGCTGCTGCTGAGACTGCAATCGCACATCCCTCCCTTCTCTGCATCGCTGGTTCCCTCATTTGCTGTTGGTTTGGCTCACTGATCCAAAGTCTCGTTGGATGGTTGCTGGGGGGCAGCTCTGAGCAAACTCGGCGGAAATTGCGGGTCTCCACTTCCTTCTCTCATTTCACTGTTTGCTGCTCGCTTGACAGAAGGAGAACGCTTGGAGGTGCGCATGAAGCGTCTCGAAGCCAAGTATGCCCCACTTCACCTGGTTCCCTTAATAGAGAGGCTGGGCACTCCGCAGGTAAGGATTTCATTGAAAGGGATGGCTGTTGAAAATTCGTAGCAGTCCCCAGATGGCTTGTTTGGCCTTGGGAAAGCGATCCTTTTTTTTTTTATTTTATTTTATTTTTTTTCAAACTTCAATTGGACAAGAAAATCAGAATCCTTGCCCTAGCAGACACTTTGAAGGGAAATTTGTGAGCGGGTCCAGAGATGGTGTGTTCTGCCTCTGGTCTGGAGACCTGGCAGGGAGCTGTAAGGCAAGCACGCTAGAAGCCAGCTCTGAATAAGAACAACTCTGAAAAACTCTTCTCCATTTTGAAAAGATGGAGAATTGCTGGAGTGGTTTGAGGGGAAACGCTGCAGGGCTGCCCCTGACTTAATCAATTGCCATCACTTTTGGGGATCCCATTTTAGGGCTGCAGTGTGGTTCATTTTTAAGCTCATCCCTGTCAAGGAATACATCTGAGAATGGTTTCCCTCCTAGCACATGCTTCGAGCTTCAGCACATGCTTAAAATTATGGCTCCATTTAAGTGTCTTCTTGAGGTGGGTCTCAGCTTGGAAAAGTTCTCTTGTGCAGAAATTGAGTACTGTTAAAAATACCTCCGTAGACTGATCAATGCAATGGGCAAAATTTAAGCTCCATTGATATCAATAGCCAAACTTCCACTGCCTACTTAGTGGGGTTGATGGGATAAAAATCATTCAAAGTATTAAATGAATCAACACCCTTTTTCTGTAATGTACTGCCGAGGGAATGGAACACTCAGTTGTATGAGGTGACAGATCTATGGCAGGCAGAAAGTTGTTGATGATTTTCTTGGTTTTTCTGATGGATCAAGGACATTTTGAACTTTGCTTCATTGGAAATCATATGAAACAAAGAAATTGGCTGGATAACTGAGGGCTTTTTCTTACTTTGTAGACACTTCTCTCATCTTCCCATTGGCTTCCTTTTAAAGGAGACACTCGAGAAAAAGAATTCACCTCTGTGTTTTTGTGTCTTTGTGTTGGTCTTTCTATCTCTCCTTCTTTCCATGCAAAATCATCATTGAAATCTGCTATTAGAGTCCACTCGTTGCTTATCCCTGCTGTAGTTATGATGGTGATGAAAACAAAAGGTATTTCATGTCCCGCTAAAAATTAATTTTTCTGTAAACTGTTCCCATATTCATCACGCAGGTACAGTTGAGTACCGGATCTTTTTTGAGATCAGATGTAAATGAACACAAGAGTCACTTTCTGTAGGTGCCTCCATAGCGTCTAAGCTTGCTCCGTATGCAGTTTTGGACATGCATTTTGGAAATGCAGTTTTGGACACAGGCCATATGGGAGTTTTTTTCCTGCAGAATGCGTAAGTGCCTTTTAGCAATTGTCCAGAATCTGAGCAGAAGTTGCCTGCTAGATGCCTCTCCCAAAAGGTGGCCCTATGCATTTCATACAATTACATGCTGTGAAGGGGCTGTGCCAGAGGCTGCTGTGGTTAGTGGGGATCTATCAGTCTTTGCAGGCTTTAGGAACGGTTCTTGCAAGCTTGCCAGTTAACAAACTGTAAAAGAGGTATGGCACAACTGGATTTGTGCAATGGCAGGAAAACTGTCAGTAATTGTTGTAAATAATTGCTTTGCATTGGAAATCCAGAAGCAGCTGTTTGATAGGTGATTCATAAAGAACCAGGGGGGTCAAAGTGGTTCATTAAAGGAATCCTCTCCCTTTTAATGCTGATCATAGGGGTATTTAATAAGGGATTTTCAAAAGTGCTTGGTCAGTCTGATTTTTTTTCACTGGAAGTAATGGGAGCTTTTCCTTTTGAAGACAGAGAGGATAGTTGAGCCAGCACACTGGCATCATTTGACAATTTATCTCGAGAGCACCCTCCCTCTCCTGGTCTTAGAAATCAGTGAGACCCCAGCCTGTGAGGCACATCTGGCCACAAGACTAATAGTTCTCCAGCTGCCTTTACCATGTTAGATATCTACCCAATGGTAGTAGTCCTGTATCAAAGACTGGTCTTATGGTGATGAATTTTAGAACAAAATTCTGTCTGTGAACGTGCATAACTGAGTGGTACTACATCCTTTGAGAGCTAGATGCATCCCTTTCTAGATCAAGATTTCTTCAGAAACAGCATACTACGATCATTGGGCTATTTTGTTCTCAAAAGTACCTCTTCTATCACTATATCTTACCAAACAGTAAAGCTAACACCTAATTTATATTTGAAATGGTTTTACTTCTACTGTGTCCCCATTTTGCCATCCTAGACTAGTGTATGCAGGTGCTAATCTGTACCCATAAGAGCTTGGAGCAGGTAGTAGAGAGAAAGCGTACAGCCTTTAGCTATAAAAGCAAGCTGGGTAAAATAAATCTTTACTTGCTAAGTAAACATATGCAAGTGTGTGCCATGAAACCGGTGATATGATTCCTGCGTTTGACAGATCTAGGGGTCCCAGACCCAATCTGGCCTCTGCACAGCAATACAGCTTTCCCTTGATATTTACTATTAGTTGAACATTAATTGATGCGAGGTGCCCAGAACGTCCTTGAAATTGTGGCACAAGCAGGAATTGTAATGCTTCTGATTTCAATAGCCACCAAACTTAAAAATGCTTTAGGTTGCTGCCAGCATAAACTAATAGTCAGGAAAGGGGATGTGCAGGCACATTCATGTTTTTTTTGAATGGAATAAAGATGACCCAAGTAAACCCAGCATAATTCATGTTCTTAATGTCTGGCCAGGACACGTGCCTGCCTGTTGTACCAGATGCTCTGAACCCCCATCGTGATTCTAATCGGGATGATGTTTTTATAGGCATTACAGGGACAGCTGGAAATGGAGCAAATGCTTAAAAATTATTTAAAGCTCCAGGAAGTCCTCTGGGATAGGCAGGGGGGTTGGTAAATGTCAGGCTTGCTCTGCATGCCTGTGCCAAAGTGGTGAGAGGGATAAAGGGCTCTGCCTGTGGGGCCAGGGTGCCGTGGCAGCCGCTCATCTCCCAGGGTGAGCGCGGCGGAGCTGGAGTCTCCCACAGCCACGGGCATGGCTCCAACAGCACACAGCTCCCATTTCCCATGTTATTTTTGGCAGCACTGCAAAGAGAAGTCAGTAATGCCGCTGGAAATGGCAAGAAATGGGGCAGCTAAGAGGATATCGGGGCAGCCAGCAAACTCCACGCTTGCACCCCAGCCCCACTCAGTGAGCTCAGTGCTGCCATGCCAGGGGGACACTCTGCTTGTTTATTTAAAATACACACACCCCCTTCTTTTTTTTCTCTGGGGGAAGCAATGGGGCTGAAATGAAGTCAATTCTCTTCTAATTTTCCTCTAGTGTAAAAGCCAAATGAACTCCATCCAGTGGAGCCATTCCAGATTTGTACATGTAAATCTGAGCGGGGATGTCACAGAAATTCTCCACACGTGTAAAGCGTCCACATCTGGAAAAAAAAAAATTATTTTACTTTCTTGTAAGTGACAGGTTTTCCAGTATTAAGGTTCCGGTGGCTTCTCATTTTCCTCAGAGCTTTTTCACCCTAACTACTAAAGAAATAAAGCAAGCCATAGGCTATCTACATTTTAAAGAGATGATGGCAATGTCCTGGGAAGCAAAATGTCCCTGTTCTCTCCTGTTTTATTTTCATAATCTGCAGAAATCATGACATTAAAACCCAGCAACACTGAGTAGCACTAATAGAACAGCATGCTAGCAGAATTAAGGATCAGTATTTCTGTTCAGCTTTGCCTTCAACTTTTGTTTTCTGACGTAGGTAGTTATTTCAAAAGATACTTAGGTTGGTGAAATATAATTGAGCACAATATTAAGTCTTCTTCCGTTTGAGGGATGAGTATTCTCTGGTGGGGAGTGCCATAGGAGCAGCCATCAGAGGTAAGGTTGGACCTTGCATGGGATGTGTGTTAACTTTGAAAGAGCCAGGGAGACCGGGAAGCATTAAGTCCAGCGAGAGGGTCGGTCTGTATTACATTGTCACTTCTGTTTCTTTGGTTGTCCTCCTCCTCAGCAAATAGCTATCGCCCGGGAGGGTGACTTGCTGACCAAGGAGCGGTTATGCTGCGGGCTGTCCATGTTCGAGGTGATCCTGACGCGAATTAGGAGCTACCTGCAGGACCCGATCTGGCGTGGGCCGCCCCCGACAAACGGGGTCATGCACGTGGACGAGTGCGTGGAGTTTCACCGGCTCTGGAGTGCCATGCAGTTTGTGTACTGCATCCCCGTGGGCACCAACGAGTTCACTGCAGAGTGAGTGTCCGTCGGCCGGCTGCTCATGAGCTAGCGGGGCCGGCAAACCCCCGGGATGCCCTCAGCTGCAGCGACAGCCTCAGCCAGTGTTGAGGTAGAGGGGGAACGTGGATCCTTGATGAAAGGACCTTGTGGTGCGTGGACATAAAGAGATGCCCAGAGAGCTTTCTATTGGAACAGCTGGGGAGAAGAGCACTGTAAAGGGACATGCCCAAGGTGACATGCAGAAGGAGATGGGTAGATGGGCCAACAATCCAAGTCAGGGGCTAGGTCCTGATCCATCTTACCCTGTGATGCACGCTGCACAGCCTGGCCCTGGTGTAATTCTGCATATCTCCTGAGTTCGTTTCCTCTAGGTATATACCTACTTTCTAGGAGTAGGACTGAATCTGATTTCCCTAGAAATTCACCAAGGAAAGTTCCTGGTGCCATGGTAGGACTTCTCTTACCTAACTCTATCCTGTTATCTCTCCCCATCACTCTGTCCTCCTTCTAGGCAGTGCTTTGGAGATGGTCTGAACTGGGCAGGTTGCTCTATTATTGTTCTCCTTGGACAGCAACGGCGCTTTGACCTCTTTGACTTCTGCTACCACCTGCTGAAGGTGCAGAGGCAGGATGGGAAGGATGAAATCATAAAAAACGTGGTAAGTTGAACGGTGAGGTCCCAAAGGACCTGAACGAGCACACTTCTCTCTCTGTTTTCTGTCTTGCTTTGTCCAAATGCATAAATTACAACCATGCCTGGTGCTACTCTTACTCAGACTGGACACACTTGCTGTGAGATTTTCATCTGCAGTATCAGCAGAGAGGCCAAGGTTTTAATTGGCTTGACAATCAAATCTTTTTTCTCCCAAAGCTTTTCCCTTCTTCCTGGGGTTGGGAAACTGGAGCTGCGAAGCTAGTATTTCCAGCAACCATCCTGTGATCTCAGTGGCTTTATCAATAAGCAGCTGGGAGTCTAGACTTTAGAACGGTTAACTTAGGACCACTCACTGACCTTGTTAATGCTTTGTCTTGAGTCATCAAACCCTATAATGAAGTGAGTCAGCAGTCCCTGGAAGGTGCTAAGTGGAACTGTAACATGTGTTATAGCTGCTTTGCTTTAGCAGAGGTTTCCATCAGCAGGGCAGAGGTACTGGTACTTTCTAGCTGGTCAGATGACATAAGACTCTCTTCATCTACTGTTTTTCTCCCTCACCATCCCTCCAGCCCTTGAAGAAGATGGCCGACAGGATCAGGAAATATCAGATCCTGAACAACGAGATTTTTGCCATCCTGAACAAGTACATGAAGTCAGTGGAAACAGACAGTTCCACAGTGGAGCACGTGCGCTGCTTCCAGCCCCCAATCCACCAGTCGCTGGCCACCACCTGCTAGTGTGGACACGGACCCCGCGCAGGTTGGGAAGGGAGAAGGGACTGAACCCAGAACAGCTGGGAGGTGTAAACTCAATGGTGTGAGACCTGGCAACAAAGTAAGACTGTGTATGCCTACTACACACGAGGACACATCTTCCCATCCAGCCCTGTTTGAGTGCATGTTCTTCTGTACCATCCCTGTGATCGGTTTTACTTGTAGCTTTTGGACTTGGGGGTGGGTGGGGGCGGGTGGGCGAAATGTGCTTTTCTTCCATGAAGTGGTCCGGTTTTTCCCTGTGATTCATCCAGTCGAACACATCACTCTGAAGCCATATTGCAGCCCCAAACATGGGGGTCCTGGTGGAAGAGCTCCATGCTTCCACAGCACTGGGAGCCAACTTCCACTGCAGAAGCAATGGGGCAAATCAACAGCCCCAATGACACGTGCCACCAGCCGTGGAGCAGGAGGGTCTGAAGGCCCCTGATTCACTCTACTGGGGGGAAGAAGGGATGAAGGCAGGATGTCACCTGAGGCAACACCCTGAGGATCAAGTGATGGGCACAGAGGAGCCATCAGGCTGGTCTTGGATGGCTGCGTGCCCCAGGCTGGCGCCAGCTTTGTGCTCTCTGCCACGTCACTGGCCTTTCTAACATCTGTTTAAGGGAGCTTTGGGTTTCAGAATAGCAATGATGTAATCGCCAAGTAACTCCTCAGCACTTCAGAGAGCTGGGGAAAGAGAAAATGGCCTGTTTTTTTCCCTGCTATGGGACATCTGCTTATTTTAATGCAAAAGATTCTGCCCCGAAGACACATCTTCCATGGACTAAACAAGATTTCGTTTGGACTACAGAAGAGGCTGCATTCATGTGAATGTACTCTTGAACACATTCATTTGGGTGGAAATAATCACTGGTCCTGACAGGAGGCAAGTGTAGTGACCTCGAACATACATGATCTTTGATCTTCAGCCAAGGATGAGAGCTGGGGTGTGTAATTTGTGTATGTTCTGGAATGCTATTTTCCCTTGTTTTAGACAAATTCCTCGTGGCACAGTGACCAAGTATCTTTCTTCAGAGAATGGTGTCTATCAGCAGGGCTTAGGAAACTTCCCATCACTCAGAAATGATGTGATTGTTTAGAAGAGGTAAAATACAGGATAAGCACTAAAAAATACCCAGAATTTTCCAGATTTAAAGGCATTCAGAGGGAACACTGGAGTACATTTCCTTTTCCCACTCAGCTAATCTAAGATTCCTGTATACTGAGAACAAATTCAGTAGGAACTTCAAGGAGGATTTCATAACTCATGGTCTTCCCTGCTTCCCCTCAGTAGTGTCATTGAAGTGAAAAAAAAGCTTGTGCTTGAAGTTAAAGTTTTACTGGCAAAAATCCATGTGCTCCAAGAGAAAATGATGCTAGCCTCACCACTGGCAATATTTTAATTTCTCAGCTTTAGCCAGGTCACAGCAGATAATTGCTGTTACAGTACACAGATGTGATAATACATATTCCTCTCATGCATTTCATCATGCCTTGTAAACTGCATGCTATTACAGATGTTAAAAAGGCAGAGCCTGGGCATTTATTCTCTCAGAGGGAACATATAATTAATTAGTAGAAATGTCCCCGCTGGAGTATTTTGTCTTAGGAAACAACAGCCAGCAAACTACTACCAACAAGAGGAGATCTTGCTGGGTGGGATGAATTTGTTCTCCCAGACACTCACAACCTTCTCCCTTGATAATCAATAAATTCCCCACACGTGAAAAATGCTGGACATTTTTACACCTTGAGTTTCCTTTAATTACCGAGACAGACACTTAAACTGCAGGGAGGAAATTTTGCGGCACAGTAATCTGAAAATAAAATGAAATCTCAGGAAGTCTGGCTGAATCTTTGAGTGGCAGGGAAGGACCCAGCCCAGCAAGGCAAGTTGTTTCCTCCATGTCGCGAGGAAGAGCAGCCAAAGAGCATCTGGAACTTGATGACACTGCAGAGCTCTTGCTCTCTATTTACTTTTCCACTAAGGATGTCAGTTCTGGTTTTCCATCATGTTCTAACACTTCTACACTACTGGAGTGAGGGTATCTACAGATAATATATTTTTAAAAGGAAGAGGAGAATCAAGCACTTTATTTTTTGTGGAAAACAAGATACAAGGAAGATAGATCCAACCAAGATCCTATTTTTCCTGGCGTAAAGAGTAAGTGCTTGTTATTTTGGTATGAAAGTGTTGCTGAAAAGGTGACACGAGTCCCTGTCTGGCTCTCAGAGCCACCTTGGCACAGCACAAATTCAATGTCCTACTGCGTCTGACATGTTAAGGGATGTTGGAGTCTTTTCAGAAACCAGCATGAGCAAGAAGTTACTACAAAAAGATGAACTGTACCACACGGCCCAGTCTCAGCTACCGAGACAAAATAGGATATAGTAAGGTGAATTTAAATGCCTGTTTTCATCTGTTTAGGTCTGGAGTGAGTCATGAGATGTTTTACCTAAACATGAATATCACTTTGCATTCTTTTGCTGTAGTTCTGCCATAATAATTCTCTGAAACGCTGCAAAAGATAGTTGCATGTACTTGAAAGAACAGGTAGATGAAATCTGTTTGTTGCCCTCAGATTTACTGGCAAAAAATCCCTTCAGATTCCAAGGGATTAAATGTTTTGAGCAAAATGTCCAAAGTGCATGAACAAAATGTAAAGTGTTTTTGACTGTAGAGTGTATGCAGATGTTTTGCCTTGTTGCTCAAGTAGTATGAGATATCAGCTAGGAATAACCTTATGGTCTTCATTTCTGAGATTTGATGTTATTGTCCTTTTATTATCTAAAGGATGCAAATAGTCTGTAGCTTCAGTTCTCTAACCTTCCTTGACCATATATGAGAAAGAGGTCCAGGCTTAGGTCTTTAAAGAACTCCATGAAAATGGAAATTTTTTGCCTCCTATCCTTTTTTTAATGTCATAATTGTTAATGGAAATAAGGAGCAAATTTGCAACAGTAAGGCTAAATAGTAATAGATGGCCACGGCGTCAGGCATATTCTCCACACTTGCAGACTTTCTGCCAAGTTTGGGTGTCTTCCTTGCAGACATGCTCTAATCCTATAGTTTTCAGCCTTTTACAATCTGCAGACCCCTAATTTTTTTTTCCTAGGGAAATGTGGACCCCTGTCTGGATACTAAGTCCACTGACTATGGGCTTGCTTTTTACCTACATTTTCCTGCTTACTCTGAAGTATTCTGCAAACTCCCCAGCATTTACCTGCCACCATTTGGAACGTCTACTTCAAAGACAAGTTATTGGCTCGATACAGGAATTACAGGGGGAAGAAAGGATGGCCTGTGTCATGAATGAAGTCAGACTAGATTATTTTAATGTTCCCTCCAGCTTTGACATATAAAATGTGACTATTGGTAGCACACATGCCTTTCTTGGATGATGCTACACTTGACTTTCAATGATACAATAGAAAGGGGAAGCAAAGTAGTTCAAGCTCAGCACTTCAATGGTTTTCCTTTTAAACTCTGACAGCACTTATTAGCGTTGAACAACATGTTAGTCCTTTTTCTCCTGCATTACTCCAGTCCAGTAGGTTCATGTGTGTTTGAGAACAAAAGAAAAAAGAATTGAAGGTGTAAAAAAACCAAGAAAATATTCTCCAAAACTCTTGTCAAATGTACCATATTTGTATGAAAAGCTGCTTGAGTTATTTTGTACAACAAATTTTATTTATGGTGGGGTATATTTACGCTCGTGATCTGATACGGTGTTAAATTTTTGATCCATATTTGCTATGCAGCTGAAGATGATATTTTGGGTTTGTATTATTATTTTTTGCTGTTGTTCTAAAATTCAGCTAACAGAAGCTTCCATCTCCATTAGAAACGCTTCTGCAAGAGTAAAGCATCTGGTACATGGTGATATGTCCCGTAACACAGCAACCAACAGTGTGTACAACAAATGTGGGATGACTTTTGTGATGAAGAGAAATAAAAATTGGGCTCATTCATTAAATGGGCAGACTTTACCTTGTGGTGTCATTATCATTGCAGTGACTATTATTTGGGGAGAGCCTCTGATTGCACCTGGCATAAAGAAAAAAGCTAAGAGGAATAATGGCAGCATTTTGTTGATAAAAACATCAAGCTTTTGTCAAAACCAAAGAAAGAAAATGAAGCTTTGTGGCCAACACCAAAACAAACAAACAAATTTTCTGATAGGAAAAGTTAATTATTTTTTGAGACAAACATCCCTCCACAACAAATTTTCATTTGAAAACTTGTTTTAGTATAAGAGGACTGGGGGAGGGAAAATGATATAATTATTTTTAATAGAATTTGACAGGCCCTACTCAAAACAAAGCTAAACTGAGGAGCTAATTTCCTCTCATTACCACAACCTTGTCAACTCAGCTGGGGCCTTTTTGTTCCAGGAGACTCTCCTTGCTATTTCTTTCCAAATTTCCATTTGAAACCATTCTTAGGTTTGTGTTAAAAGCATCTGCAGAATGAGCAGTAGGAACCGAGGGGAAAAGACCTTCTGGGAGCTGAGGAATTAGGGTGAAACAACTGACATGGATCTCTGGGAGTGCGAGCACCTATGTTTCATCAGCTCTAGACAAAATACTGTAACTGATGTTCCCTTTTATAGCTTCTTCCCAAGGTTTCCTCATGGGAACAACTTCCTAGCTTAAGAAGAATAAAACCACAATGATTCTTCACATAAAATTGGAAGTGAACTTTATACCATGATCAGACAGCCCTGTTGATCTTTCCGATGTGCTTTAAGTCACGGGACACACGATGTGCCTGCAGCTTTGTGTGTAACACACTGCTGTGGAGGACTATTTGCCTGATGGTTGAAAGTTGCCCAATGTTTACTGATTTCAACACGGTTCTGCAATGGGGAACGGCAGAGAGGACAGCAGGACTTTCTTCCTGACGCAGCCACTGATACTATGCAGGTTGTTTGGTTTTCATCCTTTTCTCCATCAAGATTTCTTTTTTTTTTCCTCCTTTTTTTATTTAAATTAATTTTAGCTGCTGTCTCGTGGACACCCCAGTACTAACACCAGCCCTAAGAAGTGCTCACAGGCTGCATGGTCTCACCTAGAGCCAGAAGCAATACTTGCTTTGAGTATCAGGGTCCAAGACTAGGAATTTTGAACAACCAACCCTGAGGGACCAGCGTCAAAGACAGAGGCCCACATCTTTCTTCTTCCTAATGTTTCTAAATATGTTCACATCTTCAGATTAAAGGCACTTCACCAATGCAAAGAATAGTTCATTAATGATTGTTTTATTCTTTCAAAAGCATAATGAAATGACCCTTCCTGTCACCCCTTCTGCAAGCCAGGAGTGCCTTTCACATCTAGTTTTGCTTGATTTGGAGTTCTGATGCAAACACCTGCCAGATAAGAGTTCTGCAAACAAATGATCTGCTGATTACATGTCACTTCAACCTCATGGCACCCACTGCTACTCTGATGCCTTAAGGCCTCCAATGCCTGCTGAACATCCACCTCCTACCTGTCACCAACCCACCACTCCTGTTCTGCCAACATGCATGGTTTATGGGGCCACAGTGACCTGGATCACTGAACTGATCTAAATAAAAAAAAAATTTACAACCCTGGGAGAAATTATTTGGGGTGTGCTTCATGGCCTAACAACCCTGGATCACTCAGCTGCTCCACAGCATAGACCCACAGGTATGTGCACTGGTACAAGGAGGGCGGTATGGCAAGGGTGGGAACCCACCACGGATGTGATGGGCTTGGGAACTCTCCGTGTTGGTGATGTTGTCTGAACTCTTGTAGCATGAAATGAGAGCCTCAGCCACTGCAAATACGGTTACCTTGAGATAGGCTAAATTAAAAGCTGTCTGCTCAACAAAGTCCAGTCTTTCAAGCTTTGAGCATCCTTTCATGTAGTGCTGCAATCATCTGAACACCAGGCAATTCCCTTAACCCCTATCCAATCAGGTTGTTGTCAGAAAGAGAAGGATTTACCCTCTCTTTGAAGCAGCAAATGGGTCCTTGGAGCACTCAAACTATACAAAGCCATAGCAGAATGCAATCCTGCTCTGAAAGTTTCCACAGGAACCGCGCCTAGCTGACATCCAAGGGCAAAAGTTTCCATCACCTGTTTGCAGGATATTTCCACTATTATTTGTAACATAGGACAATTGATACCCAGTATTTTTCCATCATTTTTTCCAGACCAGAAGAGATGAGCAGAGAAGAGCAGGGGAAAGAAAAGCCTTTTGATGTTGCTAAAGAGGTTATTTGCATGCAAAGCTGTCTTGCTCTTACCCCTTGGATTCCAGTCAAGTTTTTTGGCCTGGAAACCAGTATTTCAGGAGGAACTGCATTGTTAGAAGTTGAGCTGCTGAGGAAGACTCCCTGATTTCTGATGAGTTATTTTTAAAGAAACATCTGATGTGAGTATCAACCAATGAGGTCATAGCTTGGAGCTGAATTCCCTTAATTACAGCCTTCCCATTAAAATGAGGATATGAAGCAATAAGAGAGGCATCGGTTGCATCCCTGCTTTATTGTTATCAGTCTCAACTTGCCCTTGACTAAGCATAGTAGGCAATTCCATGCTAATCCTAGCTGGCTTTTAACTCCCATATTGCCAAATGCAGCCTTGCTAAATCCATCAAATGTGACTTAGTGATTTTATATACCACACCCCCACAGCCCCTGCACCGGAGAGAAAGAAATACATGACAGACTTGTGTCCTGTGGTTGGTTGCAAGATCTGACTGAAGCTTCTCCCACGGTGGTGACAACCAGGCACGCTCCTTCCCTGATGTCTGATAGAGTCAGCTCACACTGTCGTGTCCCCTCCTTTTGGGACCTCTTCCCTATCCTGTCTCCTCTCTTCCCAGAACTGAGAACAGCTTCTCTTGGAGACCTCACCCCTTGTCAAATCTGGCAAAAGTGGCCCATGGGGCCAAATATCTTTGGGAATGAAGGGGAGTACATAAACACACGTGTATGTGGTCACATTAGCGTTTTCTTTTAGGAAACAAGCTGACAGGGGAAGGTAAAGCTGCGGCCCAAAGTGCCTTTTGCTTTTGAATGCACAACTCCCTCTGCTATGCAAGTAATTATGAGGTTGCACCCTAAAAGCATTATTTTAACCCCAGATCCCTTCCATAACAATTTGCTCTCTCCCTAACACCTCTTTGTGCACAGTGGGCAACTGCGCTCTGCAGAGATGTCAACAACACTCACCCACAAAAGCTTGGAAATTATTTTAGACACAGTTTAACTGCCAATAACCACATCACCATTAGGACTCCCCAGCTATGAGCAAGACCTCAGGATGTTGGAGAAGGTCCAGCAAAAGGAAGAGCCCCACAGTGCCCCTGAACACCAGAGCGAGCAGACGGAGTAGCCTGCGAGGGGACGGGGGACACAAATTCCCCCCACCAGTTGCAGGCAGGCAGCACTGCAAACACAGCAAACACTTGTCCCACTCTGCCGTCACCTCGGTTGCCGCAATCAGCCTCATATTCACACATTGCACAAATAGCTCTCAACCAGCATCAACCAGTAAATTTACTAAATAAAGGACAAGTCTTTGCCATCATTGTCCTGCTCAGGGTGTCTTTTGCCTGCGTAATATACAACAGCAGCAGAAGTTGCTCCCAGATCGCTGATAAATCAGCACATTTCATTTCCTACGTCAAAACCCGCTGCCACACGATTTGGACTGATTATCAAGTGCTCCTGTGATAAAAGGGGAGGACATGGGATTTGGCTGGCACAATCTCTCCCAGTCAGTGACCCACATGTCTGTGACTGATGAACAGACCCAATTAAAATCAAATGACTCACAAAACACTTGAACATTACAATTGCTGGAGAAAAGAGTTGTACAGAGATAGGATGAGACACTGAGTGAGAGAGCCATGTGGTGCTAGCAATGCTGCAGCTTGATGGTCTAAGGGCAATTTCTGTTTTAACAGGTAATATATTTGGGGGGGGGAAGGCAAACTTTCAGACACATTCAGATCCTGCAGATCTTACATCTTTATATTGCCTCTATATATGAAACAGATACTGTTTCCACATATAAATGTGGGCTTGCTGAAGAAAAGCTATTGGTTTTACTTATCTCTGCTGAGCTAGAGCAAAATCTGGCTAATGGCTCCTGCTGCAACGAAAGGGCTTTTGTATCAGCAGTAGGTTTCTGTGTACACGTGGCCACCATGCACAAACACAGGAAGGCAGGACATTGGCAGAGGAGGGTGGGGACGAAGGCAAAACACACTGGTGTACAACACGCTCCAAAACACTGGCATGCTAATACTAGCAGGAGAGGCTTCAGCTGCAGTGGGATGGGAAGTTGATGGGAGAGCTACAGCCCTGGATCTGTAATATGAACTGAACCACATGGCCATGATGAGTGAGACCTGCCAACTAAATAGTCACAAAATAAAAGAATGTAAAATAAATTTAAGTGATGGAGAAGTCCATGGGGCTGGAGCTGACTTTCTCAGGGCAGGGATTCAGCATGGAGGCAGCTAAATCTTAAATGACAGCTGCTGCTGGTGAAATCATGTCCTGGATCTCTGATCTCCTTTTGCACAACACTTTACAGCACAATGGCAGTGCCCGTGTCATTACACACTCATCTTCTGTCGATATTTCTTTTCAAATGCACCTTTGCCTGGAGTCTGGCCTTTCCCGCTACAACGCAAAAGTCAGGAAGGTTCATTGGGGAAATTTGGCCTGACCTTCAGCAGAGAACATGCCTTTGCCCAGTGAGTACATGATGCAGAGAACCCCACACTCACTGCAAAACCTCCATTGGGATGTATCCATCTTCCCTAGATCTCTACATGTTTCTCAGCCCCCCAAGACCATCCTTCGGTCCTACAACCTACAGCACACAGCCATACTACTAAGTGGAGAATAATAAACACCAGTGCTTGAAGCAACAGGACACTTTCTGAAATGTTTCCTTGCTACATTAACTGTAGTTACAGTGTCTTTTAGTTACAGGAGATATGTTCAGGAGTACAAGATTTAATTTATCTTGTTTCCTTGCAATTTACGTTCCACCATACTCTGCACACATACAAAGTCCATAGCTCTGCAGCGTTCACAACCCGCTCAGGGTACACCCAGTGCCCCACAGCTCAGCCCCTCCAACCAGGCTCGCACACCGCCTAACCCGACGCGCAGCCTCCTGCTTCCACAGCACCTTCTCCCAACGACGGCAATAAGAAAAACACACTCCAGAGTCAAAAATCCCTGTCTGGGGCTGAGGCAGGGAAGCCTCGTCCCAAATCCGTGTAAAGGCTGTTGAACCCACCGTACTCCCCTCCTCTCCCGCTCC